>NW_007731501.1:37121-93136 GCF_000696425.1 Galeopterus variegatus
TGTGCCTCTCTTGAATTTATCTTATTTTGCTTTGTTTTATAGACTTATTTTTCTGTCTCCCCCTAGAGACCTTGAGTGACTTGAGGCCAGGAACTATATTTTATATGTCATTCTTTTATGTTGCTTATAACAGAATACCTGAAACTGGGTAATTTATAAAGAAATGGAATTTATTTCTTACAGCTTGGAGGCTGGGAAATCCATAGTCTAGGGAATACATCTGGTGAGTGTCTTCTTCTTGGCAGGAACTCTCTACAGGGTCCCAGGCAACCAGGGTATCACATGGTCAATGAGCTGAGCACAAGAGAGCTGACCTGCTCACTCACTCTCCTTTTAAAGCCAGCAGAACCATGCCCTGTCTCCATGAATGGACCAATCCATTCATGAGGGCACAGTCCTCACAATCTAATCACCTCTTTAAGGCTCCACCTTTCAGTTACCATAATAGGATTTTTCACCCTGTTGACACCAGAGATTAAGTTTCCCCTTAATGAACCTCTGGGAGACATATTCAATGCATAGCAGTATCTCGTTCCATGCATACTTCTTAATAGTGCATGAATGAACAAATGAATTAATGATGCCCAAAGGCAGGTATTATGTTTTTTTCCCTGGAGTTAGTACATGGGTCCTGTCTGTGCTTGACTTTTTCCTCTCTACTCATGAGCTGGGGGAGTATGCTACGCATACTTTTTCAACTTTATTCTTAAAAGTGATAGTGCTGTACTCTGATTCTTCTTGACCTTTTGCAGCACATACATATATGTGAGACCCTTGTCCATATCTAAATACTCTCCCATAGGGATAGACATTAGTGTGATATTGCCCAATTAACTACACACATCATTTCAGCGAATTTTCTAATTAGTAGTGAGCATATTGGTCATTGGCTAATGTTAATCAAACTGTAATAATTTCTGAAAATATAGAAAATAACATGCACTTTAGAAAGGTATACTTAAATACCAGTTTAATCTTCAAGGTACTTATGAAAATGCCCTGATGGGAATAATTTTAAGGGATCATAATACTCTGTAAAAATCCTAACTGTGCTGTGACTCATTATTAAAATTCAGAATCTCAAAGCATCGTATACCAAATGATGTATTATACATAATGACTTTCTTATTCAATTTTTCTAATCTCTATTTTTCATCCCCTAGGGGTTTTTTTTCTCAGTAATTGTCCAGAGCTTTAAATAAAAGAATAGTAGTGATTGAATCTTCATGCATCTTTATTTTTAGACTCACATCTTGAAGTCTGCAGAATTAGCAACAGAGAACAGAAGAGAAAAATTTGTGCAAAGATGGTCTATGAAAATCATTCTAAGTTATTACATGCCCTTCATCTCACCACACCGAAAAAGAGTGGGAAAACCTTAGTGGGGGGAAATGTCTCCTCTGTTTAGTTACAGGTTGCCTTTCAGTATTAGGATCAATATTTGATGTCTGGGGGCCTCATCAGTAATAGGATACAGACATACATAAACCCTGTCGTCTTTCTTGCAGAATAAAGTTGCACTTCGGAGGTCAAGACACAGAAAGAACTGTGCAGGTGTATGCTGAATTAGGGAGCCCAAATCACCACACCCTTATCAGATTCAGTTTTAGTTGTTTCTGTGAAACAGAAAACCCTCAGGCCCTAGATCTGAATCATTCTTGGGTTTCCTACAAGCTTCTCTTATGCTCAACCATAAAGGTGAATACATCGCCTATTGCACAACTGCAGTCATATTATTGTTAATGAAACCATTCCTCTGATCAAAATCAGTCTTATCCTATGCTCCCGTTTCTCAAAAACAGTGCAGGCAGCATCATGCTAAACACCGTTGAACAGATCCTGTTAATGAAACCATTCCTCTGATCAAAATCAGTCTTATCCTATGCTCCCGTTTCTCAAAAAAAGTGCAGGCAGCATCATGCTAAACACCGTTGAACAGATCCATAGGATTTTTCACCCTGTTGACACCGGAGATTAAGTTTCCCCTCAATGAACCTCTGGGTGACATATTCAATGCATAGCAGTATCTCGTTCCATGCATACTTCTTCATAGTGCATGAAGCACAGACAGAGCCCCGATTGACTCTGCAACCAAAGCTTAAACAGATGCAAAAATTCTAGGAGAAGAGCACGTTGTTTGAACAATTAAGGTTTAGTTTAAAATTCTTAACTCTTTTTTTAAAAAAGTAAAATCAACTCCTTTTGAACAGAAAAACAAACACCACTTTTTCGATCTGAGTATGTGCAGAGAGGTCAAATAGGAATATGACCAGAAGAGGTTATGAAGGTTGTGTGTAGAAGATCATTGATGAGTGACCTTGAGGATGCAGTGAATTCCAAAAGCAGAGTGAGTAGGGGATGAAAAAGTGGTGACAATCTGTGCAGACAATTTTGTGAATGTTTGTCCAGTAACGTTATGTGCTAAAATTGGAACCATCCTGATTGATGACATTTGGCAAATATGTTGAAAAGCATAGAGAACTCATTCATCCATAGATGCTTCATTCCTAGAATCACTGGTAAAAAGGTGAGAAAGGGGGTGAGTCATGGAGACCATCATGTGATGAGATAGGATTTACAGAGCAGAGGGGGAGATGCTTATCTCTAGTGCTATGTTCTCTGGAGACTAGAAGAAAGAACGGATGCAGGCATAGATCATTTTGTAGGAGATGTGAAAAACCAAAGAAGGTTAATCCTGATAACGTCTACTTTCTCTGTGCAAAGAAAGAAAGATTGTGTGCTGAATGTGAGGGGGAGAGCAGAGGACTTGAGAGGAATTGGTGTAAGCTGGCAAAAGCCACCATGAGAAATGGGAAAGGGTATTTATCTGGCAGTACCATCAGAATGGGCCACAACACCAGTTAATTTTGGTGCTCAGATAGGGGGAGAGACATCAATTGCTGCTGGAGACTGTGCCCAGTGGTAGTAACAGAGGGGATATATGGTTAGATCGATCAGGGATTAGGAATTGGTGGGGCTGAGCTGATCTGATGAAAGAATAAATAAGGGATATGGCTATGGTGGTTAGACTGTAATGGTCTGGACAGGAGAGGGCAGTGACAGAAATTGCATTGCAGGGTGGATGGGAACTTTTCCATGGAAAAATAACTGTGAATAGGTCACAGTAGATGCTTAATAAATGATTGGTGATCAAAGCACCAGAAACACTAAGTGGATCTTGACATGATGAGTTTCACGTGGCTGGCGTTAGGTGCATATTAAATATTTGGTTTCCTTGATGCCTTTGCCAAGGATATGGGAGATGATCCTTTTTATAAGCTATTTCTGCAGCCACTAATGTCATTTGTCCAACAGGCCACTTAAAAATCAGTTCCCTGCTTCCTGAAGGAAACCCACACATCGATTCATGAGCGTCACCTCTTACATTGGTACCCTCTCATACGACTGTGAAAGTTGCCCTTAAAATCTGGCTGTGGACCACAGAGATGTAGTGTATTCATTTTTTTTCCCCTTCCTTCCCTTCCAGCAATTATTTTTGCCCCGAGGCTTGAGATTCAAGTATGAAACGGCTATTGACTAACAGCACCAGCAGATGACAGAAACCCAAGAGCCAAGTATAAAATAAGTAAAGCTAAATGGAATGTGTTCCAATACACCGAGGGGATGGACGACATCCTTCTTAAAGGTTTACGATTCAGCTTCTTGCATCAAGAGATTCAAGACACGGTCAAGGCTGCACCGAGGGAATTATTACAGGTGTCGTTTCAGAGTGTGCAGCAATTCACGTTGAAAAGGCAGGGTCCATTTTTCAGAAATACAAAATCTGTAAAGAACAATTTCACCAGATTGAATGCTGTCTGGACCACCCCCTGACACTTCCCCTCAGCACTTAGGCATTTTGTTTTATACTGCATTGATATGTGCTTGTTGATTTACACCGTTGGAAATGGTGCTCTGGCTGGATTGCATGTGTGTGTGTGTGTGTGTGTGTGTGTGTATGTGTGTGTATGTACTACAACCACACAGACAGTAAACCCTGGAGGAGTCTGTTCACAGCTTCTCTTACAGATTCTCACACTTGCGCAAAGCTTTCCTCACACTGGAAGTCCAATGTATGTTGCCGACTGGCTGACTGCAGGCACCTGGAGTTTTCTGATGGAAATCTTGACTCCTGGTAACTTTGATGAAAATGATGGGGGTCGGGGGGCTGCATATCCCTCAAAGAAACAATTAATTGAAACATTTCAAGGAAATCATGGGAGGTTTCAATTCCAACTTTTCCTCACACTGGAAGTCCAATGTATGTTGCCGACTGGCTGACTGCAGGCACCTGGAGTTTTCTGATGGAAACCTTGACTCCTGGTAACTTTGATGAAAATGATGGGGGTTGGGGGGCTGCATTTCCCTCAAAGAAACAATTAATTGAAACATTTCAAGGAAATCATGGGAGGTTTCAATTCCAACTACAAGATATTTGTTTACATCAATGCTTGTATTAGTCCATTCTGTTGCTTATAACAAAACACATGGAACTGGGTAATTTGTAAAGAAAACAAAATTTATTTCTAACAGTTGCAGAGGCTGGGAAGTGCAAAGTCCAGGGAACACACTTGGTGAAGGCCTTGATAGCGGTGACAGTGACCCAGGGGTCTCGCATGGCAGAAAATGGAAGAACGGAGAGATAAATAGTTCTTTAAGCAGTCTCCTTTTAAAGCCATTTCTAACAGTTGCAGAGGCTGGGAAGTGCAAAGTCCAGGGAACACACTTGGTGAAGGCCTTGATAGCGGTGACAGTGACCCAGGGGTCTCTCATGGCAGAAAATGGAAGAACGGAGAGATAAATAGTTCTTTAAGCAGTCTCCTTTTAAAGCCCTCAGAACCACTCTCACTATTCCAAAAATGGATCAAGCCATTCAGGAAGGTGGAGTCTGCACAAACCAATCAGCTCTCCAAGGCCCCACCTTTCAATTACCATAATAGGATTTCTTACCCTCAACAGTTACAGTGGGAATTAAGCTTCTAATGTATGAACTTTAATGGAGACAATTCGATCCGTTCACAGCAATGGTGGTTTGGTGATTTGCCCAGTCACAACTTCCACCAAAAGACCTACAGGGAATACGGTGACAATCACGGAGCACTGGACAGAGTCAGTAATACCCAGGGAATTTCTAGTTATTCAGCCATCGCAATCATGCCATGGTGGCTTAAAGACCTCAAGAGGAATTCTGTGTCCTTCATACACTGAAAGAAATGGGAAAAATCAGATTCCACTTCTGGTGTTTTTCATCATTTGTATGGGTGGGTTTCTTTATGTAACCCGCTCGGCAAATCCCTTTGCAATGTCTCTGGTATGTAATAAAGAAGTCACAGTAGCTGGAGATGGAGCAACACGGTGGTCCCTCGTCATGTTTTTATAATTACTTCCTTCGGTTGTACATTCTATGAATTTATTTAGTAAACAACCTGTTCATCATTACTTCAGCAAGGAAAACACTGGATGCTTCCTTAAAAAAAAAAAAGAGAAATAAAATAGTCTGTAGCCAAGATCCTATCAGCTAAGGAGAACCTCTTTGAGGGCTCTGTGATCGTTTTTCACAATATAATGCAACCTTTCATCTCTGTTTAAGAGATGTCAGAAATGTAAAGCTCTTCATTAGCCATGCTTAGGTGAGAATTTCTTTTCTATTTTCATCCCAGAAATCCCCATATTTATATGAATGATATCGTAAGTGTGAAAACCTATAAATTATGCAAGGTGGTTTTTTTTTTTTTTTTAACAGCTGAGCACTTAAGCAGAAGTGAGTGATGTTTCTGCAGCCTCACCAGAGGCTGGCAAAATAAGAGTGGTGGTCGAGCATTGACTGTGCTTCTCATAACCTCTGTCAGTCCTGCAACCTCTCCAGCTACTGCTTTCTCTCTTTCCCATCAAGACTCGCTGTGGGATGATATAGATCCCATTTCACCCTTCCTGTTTTCTAACCTTCCCATCTTCAGCCTCTGGCATGCAGGATTTTCTGGATCCCTCTAATCAAACTATTTCCCTAAAAGATCTCCCACCTGCCACACCTTGTCATGTAAATCTTCATTCTGCCCTCTCTTGGAAGCATGTAAACAGCATATCACTTCAAATTCTCTCTCCTTTGACTTCTGGCAGCACTTGGATTGCTGTTTCTTCATCTCCATCTGTCTTTTTTCCCTCCTTTTTCTGCTCATCTGGTAAATGGCATCCCCAAAGACCCTGTGTTGGGCTTAACTTTCATGCAACTCCCTGCATAAATTGTATGTCATATGGATGAGGTGGACTTTAACCTTAAGGTCATGACACTGAAAAGCCACTGAAATATTGTACGCAAAGGGGACATGACCAGATTTCCCTTTTTGAAAAAGCCACTCCATTTTCAGAGTGGAGGGTTTATCAGGAACCGGGAAACAACAGACAGAGAGAGAGTTGTTTGAAGAATATTTTCCTTAATGCAGATGGAGCAAAGGTGGAACTAAAGGTCAGTGCAGAAACGAGTTTATAGAGTTGAGTGATGCTAGGAAGGGCATATTAACAGCCCGTAATGATGCTTTGGATATAAGAGGAGAAAAAGAAGGAAGTGTCAGGATCTTTCCTGGCTTCTGGCTGGACTACCAGGTTGATGCTGGTGCCTTTTGCTGAGATAGCAAACTGAAGGAGCATCTAGGAAGAGAAGGGGGGGAGATATTATCAAGCAACCAAGGTGATCTAATCACATGGTCTGTCACATAATACAGGGACCTTGCATTTTATTCTCTTTTGAATATATGATTATCTTTTGAATATGTACCTACATGCACAAGTATGTGTGTAATTTGTTGAATATATATGTATACATATATAATTTACACATACAAAAGCTGTAATATGTCAATTATTATATACAAGTTGGTTGAATTCATTCGTATAATGTATATAACTCATATATGCCATGCACTATAAATTATATTCATTATATAATATGTTTACCATATATAAACATCACATACTATTACATTATAGAAATTAGCAATTGCAATATTAAAATATAAAAATCTTACAATGTACTGTACAAAATATATAACATTTATAATATACCTATTACAGCTTTATATATAATTTAATATATTACATTATAAATCATGTATTATAGATACAGTTAGGCACTGCATAATGTCTCGGTTAACAATGAACCATACATACAATAGTGGTCCCATAAGATTATAGGTGTGTAGAAGGCCATTCCTTCTAGGTATGTGTAAGTACACACTGTGGTGTTCATGCAAGGACCAAATCGCCCAATGACACATTTCTGCGTGTCATTAAGTAATGTGTACCTGTATATAAATGTAAACAGTGATCCCCAGTATTGGAAAATTCTGTATTTGCTTGTTTGCCTACTCACTAAAATTTACTTTTGACCCCAGCATCAACATTTGTGATATGTTTGTGGTCGTTTACAGACACGTGGAAAGTGGAGAAAAATTTGTGTTCCCCAAGGTATCCATTCCCAGGGGACGTGTGTTACTTCAGCTTCATTGTGGCATAAACTACAGTGCTGTTGGCCATGAGTTAAATGTTAACAAATCAACAACGTACATGAAATAAGGTGTCTTTAATCAGCAAGGCTATGTATTGATCAGTTGACAAAGACGTTGTGATCAGGGGAGTCACAGGAACCTAATCAATGGTTCAGTATTTACTAATTTAGTGGCCAGGGTGACTTTATAGAACTCAATTATCATGAACAATGAAAGTTAACTGTTTATACAAATTATGTATATACACACACACATATACATATATATATATAAATTAATTCAACCAACAGCTATTGAATGTCTATAATATTCCGGACACTTCGCTAGGTACTAGGTAAGCAAAGATTTTTTTAAAAATAATCATGATGATGGTTCTTCCTTTCAGTGTACTCGTAGTCTAATAAAGTGTTTCCCAACTTTTAAAAAAATTATTCACATTTCTCATTTTTAACATAGTCTCATCAGTAATATCTCTTAATGTTTCATCACACACAGCTATTGTCATTCAAATTTCCCATTTGGGTAATTGGGTAAATGATGGTAATATTCATTGAGAAATTGGCCAGAGGAGGGAGATGATGGATACAGTGTTGTTTTCTTGAGCATAAGGTGTATATAAGGCATTTACATAGAGGACTCCAACCTGTAGCTCAGAAGAGAGATTTGGGATGATGTTACAGATTTTGAGTCTTCGACGCACTAAATATCTGGGAGAAATGTGCTCAGGGAGAGGATAAGGGTGATCATAACCAGACATAAAGGCTCAAAGGAGAAAAAAACGATCTAAGATGGGAGTGAGATGTACAAAAAGACGAGAATGTTGTCCTAAAAACCAAAGTTGAAGAGAGATTTTTATGAGAAGGGTTTGGGAACGTCAGAGCTGCAGAGATCAAAGTAAGAGAACCGTAAAGCCTCTGCGGGATTAGGCAACATGAGTTACCAGTGACCTAAGAGAAATATATTCCACATGTGGTGAAGTAAGACTGCAGATTGAAACAGATGGCAGAAGGAGCGGGGAAAAGTGGAGGGAAAAGTTTTGGAAAAGAATCTAATAGTTCCTAGAGGTTAAACACAGAGTTACTGTAGGACCCAGCTACTCCACCCCTGGGTATCAACTCAAGAGAAGTGAAAACATACACCCGCACAAAACAGTGTACCTGAGTGTCCACAGCAACACTGTTCACAATAGCTAAGAAATAGAAACAACACAAATCTCCATCAGCTGCTGAATAAATAGATGAAATGTGGTCTATCCATACAGAGGGGTGTTACTCTGACATACAAACGAATGAATTACTAATAAATGCTATAACATGAATGAACCTTAAAAACATTATGCTAAGTGAAGGAAGCCAGACACAAAGGCCACGTATGACTTCATTTATGTGAAATGCAAGAGGCAGAAAGTTGATTGATGGCTGCATGGGGTTGTGGGGGAGGGGAACGGGCACTGACTGCAAATGGGCACAGGGTTTGTTTTGGGGGATGATGAAAGAAAGTATCCCAGAATTAGATAGTGGGGACGGTTGCTCAACTTTGTGCATGCACTAAAAACCACTGGGTTGTATACTTTCAGTGGATCCATTGTATGCTATGTGAGATATATCTTAATAATGCTGTTATTTAAAAAGTGGAGGAAAACGAACACTGTAATGGTTGAACAGGACTCGAGATTGCTCACCATGAAGAGCAGAAAGGCATTATAGCAGTAAGTAGATGGCTGCTTTTATTTTAAGGTGAAGGATGCTTGAACATAATAGTATTCTGAGGTAGGAAATTCAGAGAGGATTACAAGAAAAATAGAAGAAATAAAGAAGCAGATAAGATTTTAACACAAGGAGAGAGATTTGTCTTAGACGACAGGAAAGATCACTCATCCACGAGTTCAGAGAGAGGGTGTTCAAGAAGAAATTGTGGCCAATCATGGAATAAGGGTGAGGACCCCGATGCCACATAGAGTCTATGTTGTCTCTAAAGTAGGAAATAGACTCTACTGGGAGGAGGGCAGAGAGACAATCAGGTGATGGGGTCTAGAATTACTACTCTGAAATACAGAAGGAGGTCCTAGCGTGAGGGTTGCTGATGCATTGAGGTCCATGTAAGTTGGAAGGAACTAAAGGGGTAAGATAACAATCTCCTAGAAACAGTCCGCAGTCAGTCTGAGAAGCTAGATGCTGTTTTCAGCCAGGGTTTGAGAAACTATGGGGCAGGGAAAACAGAAAAATGAGGGCTGCACTAAGGAGAAGACACCTGACATGGAAAGCTTGGGATTAAACATGTATGGAAAGGAAGACACTTTCCATGGGAAGCAGGAGGCTGGAACGGGAAGCAAGGTTGATTTGGGCCGAGAAACCAGTCAGGAACTAGATCTATGGGTGAGGCAAGATTCATCAGCCACTGAGATAAACTATTTTTTCCTGGAAGAAAACTCAAGGAGAAATAATGAATACAGTAAGTGTTTTTGCAATTGGTGCCATGAGTTACAAAATTTCCACTTTGATTTACAGATTATAAAGTCTGAACAAGGTTATACAAGAAGTAGCGGGCCTTGAAACTTAGACACGTACACCTGAATATGGGACAGGTGTCATTGGGAAGGAAAACAACAGAAATTGATTTATATATGTCTGTTAATGCCAAATTTACAAATTTTAGGTCAAAATAAGCAACAAGTTCTGAACTGCTGGTACGCAAGTCCTTTTTGGACAAATAAGTTTGTACCACTACCGTTTCTGTGATTTCTGCACACTAGATACAACGCAATAGAATCATTCTTTAATGAGACCCAATGCTTTGACTACTGGGTGGTTTAAGTTGTGTGAGATGCTATCAATTCCCAAAATGGACACCATTTTTATGTTCCAGGGCAGTCTCTCATAAATCATCAAGAGTTATTTTATGTGTTGCTGAGAGATTTACTGAGAGACACATTTCCCATGAACTGCTTTGGAAAATAATTGTGTCAATTTAAAGATGGCTGAGATCATATCTAACTTCTCAAAGAAATACTTATCTTTAAAAAAAATTCAGTGTCAAGCTTTCTTGGTTAAGTAGCAATGGAATGACAGTAAACACTGAAAATGAATTCACCCTTTGCTTGGCTAGCAGCTAGAGCAGAGATTTAGCAAAGCATCCTTACTACAAGCAAAGGGATGTTAGATGACATGCGATGTGATTACGAGGCCAGTAGCTGCCATGCACTCTCTACTAAATTTGTACTTAATACTAGTAGAGAAAGGGGAGACTTACAAACAAAATTCCAGAGCTGTGTTCATCTATCTGTATTGGAGTCACTACGGTCATTCTGTGCCATACTTAAGAGAAGCTGCCCCATCAAGGCATGATTGGAAAGCATAGTAAGAACATAATGGTGCAGAATCCAGCCATGGGCCAGAGCCATTGGCCACAATGGAGAAATCGCTGTGGATGAGTCATGCCATAGGGTTGTAATCACACACCAGTGGCTGGTATCACCCCACAGAGATTCCAGGTGAAAAGATGGAACTGCAAATAGTCAACAGCCCTGCAACTGATGGTCACAGCTGCTAATCAGAGGACAGCTTACACGGAATGTCAGCCTGGCTCTTGGCTGTAGGCCTCCCTTCTTAGATAGAATCTCTGACAAACATATCATCCCAGACTAGAGGGGACAACTTTAGAGTTATGCACATCTTCTCATTTAATTGGAGCCCAATGATTTGGTTATTCTCTTGTGTCCTGGGTCATTAAGTTGGTTCCCACGTAATCTGCTCACCACATATTTCAGGGCCTTTATGAACTCTAACGGGAGTTGGCATTAGCACACATTTTCTTTTCTTTTTCATTTTTCTTTTTGACACCTTTTACCAGCCAAGTCTATTGCTTCACCCATTATGCCATAAATTCATAAGGAACAGAGTCTAACAGATCAAGCTTCTCATAGTTGGTTCTCATGAAAGTTTCTTCTCTGCAGAGAGCAGGGTTTTTCAACTTTGACATTAGTGACATTTGGGGCTGGATAATCCTCAGTTGCAGGGAGCTGTCCTGTGCATTTTAGGACATTGAGCAGCATCCCAGACCTCTCCCCAACAGATGCCAGTAGCACCTTCTCTCTTTCTGACCCAAATCATCCTGAATTGGGAACCAATAGCATAGACTACATTGACTCCTCAGTCTGCAGGTAATTTCCTCTTTTGCCTTCTTCTTTTTTTCTTGCTTCCTTTGTGTTGCTGATTTTATTGATTGATCTATTATTTATTGAGGGGGTTTCAGGTGAATTAATGGAGATTAGCGGATCCAACTGCAAAGCTATGCAACATGTCTACCACAAACAGGAGCACAATTAAAACAGACCCCATGCCAATTAACTTGTACGTGTAAAGAAAGAGCAGCAAAATTTGCTCAGCTGTCCTCTTCTACCAAGTGGGAGTGAACTTATTCCACTCCCATCTGTCAGCCAGACTCTGGGTTGAACATCACGATTTGATGGACTTTCCTCTGAGCCCTGGAGGCTCTGTCCACCCCCAGCCCACTATGGTTTTGTGACTTTGAATATGATAGTGATTTGAAGAGCACGCCAAAGCCTTTGAGTGAGGTAGAATCAGGCATTACCAGTTTGCCCAGACCCTAGTGGAGCCAATCTCTTCTGTTAAGCTAGAGATGCTGGTAATGTTCCTCATGACGGGAGTCATAAGAAGCTACTTTGGCAGATGCAGAATCCATCCAGGCTGCACTCTGGTGGAAGTTTTACATTCACACAACCATGTGTTCAGGTGCGTTCAATTGAATGCCCAAAATCATAAAAAGACCCGTCCTGTAAAGCCGCAGGTTATAAGTACAGTCCAGTAAGTGTTTCCCTTGACGTGGGCACATTTCATGGGCAAAATGATTTCATTCTTCTTTTCTGTTTATGCTCTCTGACCCTTATTTTTAGCATACGGGATTTGCTACATCTGAGACATTGCTTTTTAAAAAGGACCGTTCAGCATTAAATAAACAAGCATCACTACATATAGTTCACATTTATATGGTCGTGATTTAGGATCATTAACATGTTTCAATGGAATAATGAGATTGAGACTGTGTTGGGTTCATAAATTATCTAATTGTTATTTTGGGTGCGTGAGAATTGCTATACTAGACTTGGTTACTGGCTCCCTTGCTAACAACCTGTATGATCAAGAGTAAGTTAGTTTGGTTTCATATCCCCAGGATTTGGTTTCTTCATTTCAAGGACTGGGTGAAGCCAGTACTAACCCCTTAACAGTTGTTTTGACAATTCAATGAGACTTTGCATGTAAAGCACTTAGGAGAGCTTGGTGGGTGGTATGGGATGAACTGGCATGAACTTTGTGGAATTAGCATTTTTCCTGTTCCTCATGACCTCTCACCTACATGACATAAAAGCAAGGGACTTCGCCACTGTGTATGCAAGGGATCGACAACGCATGGTTTTCATAACAGGCAATGTACAAAGTGTCAAGCTGCTATCTGGCTGCCACTAAAAAGGGGCTTTTGATATTCTTCCTCGCTGTAACCTCTGTGACACTGTTTTCTAGCACCATCATGAACGCTTGGCCTGTTTCCTTTATTTACGACTACACCCCGATGCTTAATGCAGACAGTGCTAGTGCTTCTCTGGCTTGGAGCCCTATCTTCTTCATTGATTATAGCTAATTCAGGGCCACAGGAGAGGACATGCTCATGTAGGGAAGCCATTTGTTGATTCCCTACAGAGTGGCTAAGTCCCTGGTCTCTATGTCAGGTAGGGGAGAGGTCATGAAGAAGAAGACGGAGGCTAATTTCACACAGCTTATGCAAATCCATCCCATACCACCTGCTAAGCTCTCCTAAGTGCTTCACATGCACAATCTCATTGAATTATTTTAAAACAGCACCTGTTGCAAAGAAGGTACTCAGTAAAGACTGACCATGTGAATCCACAGATATGCATCCATAAGAATCCATTTGATGGGACAACTTCTGGATGCAGCAGGGACACCTGTCTGACCCGTGAGACTATATATCCTGATTGAATGTAAAAAATATCCTAATAGGACTTCACTTAGGGAGGCAGAACTTAGATGCAGATGGTTTTGAATAGAAGTGAGCCACACAGTTTATGCCACCACAATGCCACCGCATTGCCTTATTTTCACAGCTGGGGTGACAGCAGGTGATCTGCAGCAAAATAGTGAAGATTACATTAAAAAGAATACTTGGGATATATAAGTAGTCCAGGTATGTTTCCTCTGAGCCAAATGAAAATGTTGGCAAGAGAAGACAAGCTGCTTAAAGCCATCCTTCCTGCACATACGATAAGAGATCTTGGCCCGGTGATGTTTATAAAGTTCAGTGTATGCTAAAAGGAAATCAATTTTTAACCATTTTTGGTATAGTTCAGATTTTTATTGGAAACTTCATAGTCACAACCTTGAGGGATTACTTGAACACCAAGACGTTAAATTAACTCAGTAGCATTTGAAAACACACTACACATTTCTATCTTCTTTTCCAATATAATTAATATGTTTAATATTTTTTTCTTCTGTTTGCTCAAACTAGAACTTTAAAAAATGTTATCCATGAGAGAGATTGTTGGGAGTGAGAGGAGAAAAAATAAATAAGGAGTAAAGAAATGAGTGAAGGATGCTTTGAAAATAAATGACAAACACCCCTGAAAGATGGAAACAAATGACAGATAGAAGAAATAAACTTCAAAATACAGAAAACGAATTCTTAACATAGCAGGAGAAAAAAACAGCTTGAGAGTAATTCTTTTAGAAGAGTATTTTTCAAACTAATGGTTCTTATTATAAAAATGATATTCATTATTCAAAAATAATGCTCACTCCTTGTAAAGCATTTAACAAACACAGAAAAGCATACGAAGGGAATAAAAATCATTCAAAGGCCATTCCAGAGAGAAAAGCATTTTAGTATTTTGGGGTATTTTTTTCCATTCCTTTTTATATTCCTTTATTTTTACAAAAGGGGAATACTCTAAAAATAATTTTGTAATCTACTTTTTTTTTCATTTAATATTATGTTATTAACATATTCTCACGTAAAATAGTACTTGAAAACAGGATTTTATTAACTATATTGAGGTTCATAAGCCACAGCCCACAGGCCAAACATTGACCACCACTTGTTTTTGTATAGCTAGGTTTTTACATTTTTAAAAGTTTGAAAAAATTAAAATAAGAATAATATTTTATGACACATGAAAATTATATAAAACTCAAATTTCAGTGTTTATAAATAAAGTTTTATTGAAACATAGCGCTGTCCATACCTTTACATATTGACTATGGTGGCTTTTTAGATATAAGGGCTGAGTTGAGTAGTTGTAACAGAGGACTTATGGCCCACAAAGCCTAAAATATTCACTATTTGGTTCTTTACCAAATAGGAAGAGTTTGGTGACCCCTGAAGTATGTAATAACATAAACTCTGGTTGTACCAAAATTTAGCTAATTGTCACTATGGGATTTTTTCCTTGCTAGTTTAGATTACATTGTTGTGAATCATTTAGACCTAAAAATCATGATTGACATCTCTGAATATTCTTTTGAGTAATTAATTATAGGTCAAAGGTCTTGTGTATTTATATACCTCTTGGTGTATTGTCCTTCAGGAAGGCAGAAAAGTCATATTTTGTTTCAGCACCAAGGATACTTACAAGAAATAGGATCTCTGAATTGGCACCGTGGCATTTTTCTACATAGAAGTCTATATCTTCAGTCAACACACAATGAAGAAATTACTGGCTATTGTCTTTATCGCTATAGATTTCTTTCAAGTCCTCCTTGTGGTATTGGTATCTAGAACATGGTCCGCATCCACTTCTCTCAGCCACCTAGAGTGCAGCAAAACTTTCTTCTAAGCATCCAGCAGGTATTTTAACCTGTAAAATAACCCCCCTTGTTTATTTAACCTTCAGAAAGCAATCAAACCAGACAGGCATCAGAAAATAGGATAATAAAGACGGAGAGACCCCTGCTAAGTTCACATAGCAGACAGCTTGATGGGATAAAGGCTTACAAAGAAGGACGCAAGGCAGGAGGTGCCCCATTCCAGGAGGGGCAGCCAGGATTATAAGCAATTAGAACAAATTCCAGTGCAAGGCAGCTGTTTGAACAGAACATCAGAAATGAAGGCAACACTGGGTATCATCACGGTTTGGTTTATTAATTTAGTAAGTGAAAATGGTTCATTGGCTATTTGTGTTTCTTCCGTTTGATGCCTATTTTTCTACTGGGAAGCTCACCCTGTTTGTACTGCTTTGTAAGATCGCTTTATAGTTTAGGAATGTAAACACTTTGTCTACAAAGTGCAATTTATGTATAATTTCTATATTTTTTTTCATGCGTTTTTGGTATGTGTGACTTGCAGATGGGAAACACTAGATTGAGCAATGCTAATTGGACTCTTTAATGCAGGACATCTCAAAGCCTTTAGCATGATTTGGTGAACTGTGAATCAGCAGGAGGGAGCTTCAAAAGTGGCACTTGCCAACAGTATTAACCATGGCCAACTGTGTTTACTAGGCATCTTTCAGAATATGCTTTAATCTGCATTGTAACCTAAACTTTGGACATCTATGGTAGGAAGTAAGTCATCTATTGAAAAGATACTGAATTCTACTGAAAAATAACTAACATTAATTAAAAATTTTAATAAAACAGTTAAATACAAAATAAATATAGTAAAGCAACAGTATTTCTATATTCAAAAACAACTAGTTTTAAAATGTTACATGAAAAGGGCCCATGTTAATAGCAATGAAAACAGAAGACATCTAGAAATAACTTTAAGAAATATGTTAAACTTATCTAGACAAATCTTAAATCTTTACCAAGTATATAAAATTAGCCTTAAATAAACAAAAGAAGGGCCGGCCCAGCGGCGCACTGCTACAGTGCGCCGCTTGGGAGCACAGCAGTGCTCCCGCCAAGGGTTCGGATCCCACATACAGACCGGTTCCCGCTCACTGGCTGAGCGAGGGGTGGGTGTGGCACCGAGGGTCGCGATCCCATTGCCGGTCCCGGGCCGGTACGGGTGCAACACTGAGGGTTGCGATCCGTTGCCGGACACGGAAAAAGACAAAAAGGAAATAAAATAAAATAAAATAAAATAAAATAAACAAAACAAAAGAAAAATCATGCTTTAGAATCAAACCATGGATATTTTAATTATGCCCATTTTTTCCCCCAAATATATTGTAGATTTATACAATGGCAATAAAAATTCTAACTAAGTACTTTTTGGAACTTATAAGGCTTTTTTTCTGAAATTTATCTAAAATAATCAGTAAGCAATTTTATTAATAAAAGCCTTTTAAAAAAAAAAAACAAGCAGCAAGAAAAGAGTCAGGTGACATAGCAAAATACTTTATATAGAAGGACCGTAGACAGTCTACACAGACCTAGCCAAGAAGCGATATCAATCAGACTCCCTTTTTGTGCATTCTCTGCGAGCTAGAATTACACTTTAGAGATAACACAAGTAGAAAAGAGAGGAGAAACAGGGTGGGGCTGAAAAAGTACTCAAAGAAGTAATGGCTAAAAAATTTTCAAATTTGGCAGGAGACATAAACCAACAGATTCAAGAAGCTGAATGACAACCAGACAGGATAAACCCCAACGAATCCATGCCAAGACACATCTTTATTAAACTTTTGAAAATGAAACAAAAAGAACCATCTTTCACAGGAAACAACACTTTATCTTTAGGAAAAAAAAATTATTCAAATGACAGCAAATTTCTCACCAGAAACCATGGAATCTAGATGGAAGTGACACAATATTTTTCAGATGCTGAAAGAACTACCAACCTGGATCTCTATACTCAGAGCAAATATTCTTCAGGAATGAAAGAAAAATGGAGACATTTACAGAGAAGAAAGTGTAAGGGAATTTGAAAATGGCAGACCTGCACTCAAACAACTGGTAAAAAGAAGTTTTCTAAACAGAAGGAAAATAGTAAAAGAAGAAATCTCAGAATGCAAGAGAGGAAAATAATAACACAATATGCAAAAATATGAGTAAATAAATATGACTTCCTTCTGATCTTTCATTTTCTAAATTATATTTGCATGTTAAGCAAAAATCAGAACATTATTTGATGTGGTCCTTAATGTCCACTGAAAAAGCATTTAAGATTATTATTATATAAATGGGGAAAGGAAGGATTCTGCACTTCACTAAAACTGGTAAAATGGTGATAGCAGTAGATTGTGATAGTTATGAATTCATAATATAATGTCTACAGAAACCACTAAAAAATATACAAATGAATACACTTAAAATATATAAACTAAAATGGAGAAAAATGTTCAAGTAGTCTGCAGGAAGACAGGAAAAAGAAAACAGAGAAATGAAAAATAGACATGACAAACAGAAAACTAAAATAGGGCATAATTAAGCCCTAACATAGAAGAAATTACATTAAATATAAATAGTCTACATATACCAATTAAAGTATAGAGATTGACATTTATTCATGATAAAAAGAAACTCTCCAAAAAGTAGAAGTAGAGGGAAACTTTGTCATCTATATAAAGAACATCTACAAGTGACTTGAAGCTAGTCGTACACCTAAAGATAAGAAGCAGAATGCTTCCTCCTAAGATCATAAACAAGGCAGGGATGTCCCCTCTCATCACTCTGTTCAACATACTACTATAGAAGCTATAGCCAGGGCAATAAAAAAGTAAAAGGCACACAATCAGAAAGGAAGAAATAAAACTATATTTAGATCTGAAACTAAAAGCAAGAATTGATAAAAAGAAATAATTGACAACTTAGTCCTCATCAAAATTTTAAATTTTGCCTTTTCAACAATCTTTGTTAGGAAGATGAAAAGGCAAACTATACAGTGGGAGAAAATATTTGCAAACCATATATCTGATGAAACACTAGTATCTAAAATATATAAAGAGTTCTGAAAACTAAACAATGAAAAATCAAATAATCCAATTGGATCATGGGTAAGAGACATAAAGAGATATTTCCCTGAAGAAGAAATACAGGTGGCAAATAAGAACACAAAAAAATGTTCAACGTTATTAGCCCTTAGGGAATTTCAAATTAAAGCCACAATGAGATATCACTACTGACCTATCAAAATAGATAAAATAAAAAACAGTGACAACACCGAATGCTGGCAAGGATGCAGAAAAATTGACCCACTTGTACATTGTTGTAATATGGTACAGATACTCTGGAAAACAGTGTGGCAGATTCTAAAATAATTGAATGTGCAACTAACATCCAACCCAGCAACTGGACTCCTGAGCATTTATCCCAGAGAAATGAGGATTTCTGTTGACACAAAAGTCTGTAGACAATTTTTTTTAACTTTTTAAATTTTTTTATTTTGGGTGGTAGCTGGCCAGTGCAGGGATCTGAACCTGGGACCTTAGTGTTACAAAGCTGCACTCTAACCAGCTGAGCTAACTGGGCAGCCCTGTATAAAATAACAGCTTTATGCATAATAGTCAAAAACTGGAAACAACCCAGATTACTTTCTGTGGGTGAACAGCAAAAACACTACGGTACATCTATACCATGAAATACTATTCAGAAATAAAAAGGAATGAAGTCTTGACCCTTGCAACAACCTGATGAGTCTCCAGAAAATTATTCTGAATGAAATAAGCCAATCCCAAAGGTTACAATTCCTTTTACATACTGTTTTTGAAATGATGATATTGAAGAAATTAAGAACAAATTAATGACTGCCAGGGGTTAAGGAGAGGGTGGGAGAAGCAGAAAAGTCAGTACAGCTGTAAAAGGGCAACATAAAGGATCTTTATGGAGATAGAAATGCCCTGTATCTTGATTAGGTCAATGTAAATATCCCGGTTATGACATTGTACTATCGTTTTGTAAAATAATACTCTTATAGGAAACTGGGTAAAAAGTACAAAGGATCTCTTTGTCTCCTGCCTTGCAATTATATGTCTATAATTGTCTTAAAATGAAATATTTAATTAAAATAAGAAAGAATAAAGCTACCGTTAACAACAGCAACCAAAAAAAAAAAAAAGCTTTTGATGAGATGGAAGAATACACGTTATATTCATTAAAATGGTCTATACCAGTTTTAAAACTGTAAGAAACTATTGCAATTATATCAAGAATTTGTGAGATTTTTTGTAACTTCTCCTTCTCCATATTTAAAAATGTTACATTCATCACTAGCGAAATTACACACAAATCCATGGAATAGGCTCAGCATTGTAAGGCTGTGGAATCATTCAGCCTAGTTAGGCTAATGATATGTAAAGAATCTGGTGAACAGTAGCTTGCGTTGGATCCATTGTTAACAAACCGAAGACCAGTGCCATTACTGTCTTCTAAGCACCTGCCAGAGAAAGGGCTTACTGGTGTTAGCCCTGCCATTTGTCTATATTCCTTCTTTATTATGGAACTAGTTCACTAATGAGGCCCCACATTGTCCTGAATGAAGACCTCCCAGGAGGAAAGATGCTTCCTGTTTTATTTTCCTCATTAGTCCATGGTAAATGTGCAGTACACAGCCAGATGGAAATAATAACACACTTTAATGGGCTCACCTCGTTCCTAATGAAGACTTAGGATGAAGCCACTTCAGCCCTAGTAGTGGGTACCCTTTTCCCATGACGGGACATAGCACCACGGTCATTCCAGGGTTAGCTATGTGATGCAAATGGCCTTCCAAGCCAGCTTCCGCGGTACGGGTCTGGAGTACATGAGAAATAAATTAAGATTGAAACCTGCTTGAAGCTCTTTTTAATAATGGAGTGGACCTCTAGGGGAATAAGAAAGAAAATTCGGTTCTGTTTGTTTAAGCCTTTAAGAAACTCTGCATGGAATATCTCTACCTTTTCATGCCCACCTTAATCCTTTGTTAGCAATTAACCTGTATGTGTGCTAAGAAGCAATGTCATTTCTTTCTCTTGTTTTTTGGGGTTTTTTTTAAGGTTTCCTTATTCATTTTTATGGCTCTGATGTATTCTTTTTATCAATGTTCCACAATTTAACCAGTGTCTTACTGAGGGACATTTAAGTTCCTTCCAATTCTTTGCCACCACAAAAATTCCACGATGAATAACCTTGTGCCTACATAATTTCTTACGTGTGTGCATAGCTAACAAAGATATTCTTAGAAATGGGATTGCTGGTTCACAGGGTATAGACATTTGTGATTTTTTTGTTTGTTTTATCTTAACCATTGTTTAAAATTTGTCTACTTTTAATCAACACATACTTTTACATATGTGTGGGGTACAGTGTGTTATTTTGATGTATGCATACAAGGTGTGTGATCAGATCAGGGTAGTTAGCACATCCATTACCCCAAATCCTTATCATTTCTCTGTGTTCGGAACATTCAAATCCTCTCTTCTATCTATTTTGCAGAAAAACAATGGATGAGTGTTTACTGTAGTTATCCTACAGTGCATGGAATACTGTGACTTAGTCTCCCTACCTAGCTGTTAGTTTGTACCTATTGATCAACCTCTCCTCATCCCTTCCTTCCCTCCACCCTTTCTAGCCTCTGGTGACCATTACTCTACTCTCTACTTCTACAAGATCCACTTTTTTAGCTTCCACAAATGAGTGAGAACACGCAGTATTTATCTTTCTCTGAAGTCTGCCATTTCGAGCTCCAACAAGTCCCTTGGTTCTCATTTAAGTCTGTTCAGAATCCATGAGTATTGCACACACTGGAGTTTCTGGGTTTGAACAGCCCTGCCCGGGTCTGTGTTTCCCCATTTCCTCTACCCAACTATACCCCATTTGAAAAACTACCCTATCAATGGGAAGCCTAAAGAGAAACTGCTGAGAGAACTTTGGGCTGAACCATATGAATTTGCCATTTTTGCAGGTGAGAAATAATCAAATGTTGGCCATTTCATGTGGTTCAACCCAGTGGTTCTCAACATTCGGCAATGTCTCAAGCCATTTCTGGTTATCACAGCTGGGAGGTGGGTGGTGCTGGCATCTGGTGGGTGGAGGCCAGGATGCTGCTAAACATCCTTCAGTGCACAGGACAGGCCTCCACAACAAAGAAGCATCCTACCTCAAATGTCAGGAGTGCCCAGCTGAACAAACTGTGGTCCTACCCAACATAATGTAGGATTTAAGAACCTGGCCTCAAAGCCAGCTGCCTGAATTCCACGGCTTCACTGCTTACTTGTCTACTTGAGAACATTAGCTAAAATGATAGTAAGGATGATTTTTGTCTCAGGGATGCAGGGAAGATTGAGTAAATAAATAAATATAAACACACACACACACACACATACATATTGAATGCCCTTTGAATAGTGTTCAGGACACCAATGTTGGCTATTATTATCTACAGAATTCTTTTTGACATTAAGAATTGCAAGATCCAGAATTCATAGGAAATTTATCAAAAATATCTAGATGGCTGGCATTAATTGAAGATTCTGATTTTCGTCTCCATTTTTTGGTTGTTTTGGCCATGATAGATATCATTCCCTTTTCACCAACATATATGTAGCATGCTCCAAAAGTAAATAATTTTTCACAAGAAGTTCATGATGGCAGAACCTTTTTCTGCAAATTTTAAATATAGAGAAGTAGCTTGTCACCAAAAAACAATGGCTTTTATTTGTGTGGCTTATTCTTGCTTCAGAGAAACAGTCACTTGTTTGAAATCAGCGAAGGCTACACTTTATTAAAAGTGATACAGCTTAGACCGAAGAACCACATGTTTGTCTGTACAAAGGGTGTTTACTAGGACAGTGCTCGAAATAGATCGTGCCCACACTCCTATGGATGGATCCTGAACACAGCGTGTAAATGCATGCTGGTCTCCATCTCATGCATCCCCCTGCAAGTCTGTGTGTCTGTTCCCATCTGACTCTCTGCAGTCTGCTGAAGATAAGCCACACGGGAGGGGCTTCTGCTGGATTTCAACACAGAAGAAGAAGATTTTGCAGCAATGACTTGGATGAGAAACAAAGAAGACAGCTGGTGAATAAACAGGTCAGTTTTTCTCATTAAGGCGTGGGGAAAACAGGCTGCCGCATTCTGCACACCCTCCTCACCTTTGGTGGTGAAGGCAGAAGAATCTTATCAGGTAAGGTCATTCTGGATGGCAGCTCTACAATTCCTGCCGTGCCCTTCATTAATCCACGGGGGCAGGCACGAGGAAACCCGTGACTCTTCATCACCGAGACATCGGCAGCATCAAGGCAGCCTGTCAGCAGCCGCAGGAGCCTCTATTTCCATTCCACAATTCAAAAATCAGGACTATTTTTTTCCTTTGCTGCTTGCTTCTTGTTTATGTCAAAGCGGAGGTGTTCATCCAGTCACCGGCGTTTTGAGTTGTCCTTTTCGTTGTTGGAGCTTTATCGTATCTGAGAAAATTGCAAAGGTATATTATCATTGCAGCATCTCCTTGTTGCTTAGAACAATCACAAACTCATCGAGTCTGTTGGAAAGGATGCCAGGTGAGCCTGGCATCTGGGCTCTCAGTCATACTTAAATAAATAGCAATTTTGATGGCAAGAAAATACTGATATGAGGAAAGACTTTCCAATCATGCACTGGAGGTTGCGTGCACTGTGGAGTCTGAACAACCTCGACTGAGGATGAATTGGAAACAGTCTGTTGCGCAGATGGTCTGCAAAGCCCTTCAGTCTGTCTTGGGTATGACAAGTTTATAGGATAGGTGATTGGGATGAGTTAAAGGGACTGCTTTCTACTATACAGGTTTGCATTTTGATTTTGTACGTTTCCCCATTCAGAGCCTTTACTGTAATAAAAGGGAGCTCTATCCCATGAAAGGAAATAAAAATCTCCAGCATGTTCTGAATTCCCCTCTACCCCTGACTTCCCATCACAGGACAGTAATTACATCTGGAAGTGATTTAGTCCAGGGATGAGTACATTTCAGTGAGCTGGCCAAATCTGGCCTCACCCAGACCTTTCCATCTTGTCTGAGACTGCTTTGGCTTTACCAGGGCAGAGTTGAGCACATGGGACAGAGATCCCATAGCCTGAAAAGCCGAACCCTTTATGATCTTGCCCTTCACAGAAGCAGCTTGCTGCCAGCTTGTCTTAGAGTTAAGGAACCACAGACCACAGTGGTAAGATAAATCGTCAAGACCACACAGACAGGTGATGATGGGTGCAGGAGCCGTGTCTGTTTTTTGGGCTTCATCACGGAACCATGTCTTGCCGCTGACATATCTACTGAAAGGTTAGCATACATCACACAGCCGCACGTTCTCTAACACAAACTAATCTACAGGGAATGTATTTGTCCCATGATACGCAAGGAAGAAAAGAGATACATAGGATTGTTGGCTTTTACATGGGGCTGTTTCCTCCCAGATGATATTTTGTATCACCACGTCATTGACAGTGTATCCATCTGCATTAAGAACAGAAAGCCAGCTCCTAAATCATTCAGAACCTGACCAAAGGATACACCATGTCAGGCTGCTTGGTGAATGTGAACAGAAGACCCATCTGAAAGCAAATATCTCTCATTAGGTCTCAAATGATGAGGAAAAAGTGATGATACCCTAACATCTCATGGCAAAAATCATCTTGAGATGGAAAATTTCCCTGGCAGGAGAGAAGGCTACCCTCCCAACCCCTTCCAATTCAACCTACTGCTATAAAAAAGTTAAATCATTCTAAGTAGTCTGTTGCTTCACTGTTAAAAAGTCTTACTCCGAGTTATACGCAGACTGCTTGGTCTAAGGCGTAAAATCTGCCCCCATCCAATCTCAACCCTATTTGCCTTATTTCCTACCCTTTTCTGACACACATCCCAGGCTTGGGGACTTGGGGCTTTGTACAATGACAGAGAATGCACAGGGACGTCCCCCATGGACATGTGCCACCCAGAAGTCTCATTCTGCTCCAGAAACCCACTTCACTGATCTATCTCTACACTCTTGCACTGTCCAACTTCCATTCTTGGCACCCTGGAATACCCTCATTGCATGCATTTCAAAACTATTTGAAATACAACCTCGCTTATGAAGCCTTGTGCAACTCCTGGACTACCATGGGTTGAATTTCTCTTTAATCGTGACCCAGTGTAGAACTTTGTGAACATCTCTCAAGGCATGTCGAAAACTCCACTTAATAGTTATGTGCCGTTCACCTGTTAGAAAATCTTTAGGGTTTTTTCTCGCCTTCCTAATCCTCGCCTTGCATTCCACATAGTAGACGCTCAAAAAAGGTTTATGTAATTGAGCTATAAAAGTTTTTTAAAAACCCCAAAACCTCAATAGATACATGTTTTTTAACATCACAGGTGGAAATGATATGATTCTTTATTGGCATTTAAGCTCTCCCTATCATGAAATTTCTTCAGCAATAACACTTACACAGAATTACCCTAGGGCAGGGGTTGGCGAACTTTTCTGCCAAAGATCAGATAGTAGATATCATAAGCTTTGCTGGTCTCTGTTGCAACTACCCAACTCTGCCACTGCAGCATGAAAGCAGCCACTGATGATATGTAAATGAATGGGTGTGGCTGTGTTCCAATAAAGCTTTATTTATAAAACCAGGAGGTGGGTTGGGTTAGGTCCACAGGTTGCAGTTTGCCAACCCCTCCAAAACAATCAACAAAGAAATCCTGCACAATCCCTGTGACATCGAACCCAATGAAAGTTGAATGGAAGATACACTGACACTTGTTTTTATGCAGGAAATAAAGCTACAGATGTTAAGTTTCTCTCAATAAAACCTTTTTGAAAAACATTTTGCACAATGCCTTATATCTTAATAGCAGCCAGCATCAATCCTCTGGCTTTAACTTGCTTTCATTCCCTTGTCCATTAGCAAAATTTGTTTGGGAACCACTTGTTTTATGTTTCTGTTAAATCTATGGAAATCAGTTTGAGTTCAGAAATGTGGGCTTGGGCTGAGTTTTTTTTTGTTTTTGTTTTTTGGGGTTTTTTTTTTTTTTGGACTATATTAAAAGGGGAAATTTTTTTCTCATTCTTCCAAAATGTTTATTCTAGTCAATTCATGAGTTTTCTGGAGATGTGAAAGCTAAGGGTATCTTTGGTTTAACGGGCTACAAATAGAGTCATCATCTCATCTGTAAACTAATATTAACAGATCAATATGCAGAACAGAGGAAATAATTCTCCATCACACTCAATATTGTAACAAAACTCATCTTTGGCCTTTAAGACCCTTATCCGTTCAATTTCTTGAATATATCACATCAGGTTAATAATTATGTCAGTATTTTCAGCCATTTACAGAAAAACAAATCTGATTATGGTTTATCGGACTTTCAAAGAAAAACAAAGAGGCAAAAAAAAAAAAGTTCATCAATCTGACAAGGAAAGCAGCTGATACTCTCTCCACAGGCTCATGAGCTTTCTTTCCTATCTGGGCAGTTTTATTATTTATAGAAACTGAGTCCATTGCAAGACAGATTTGCAAACCATATTAAACTTTTTCTAAGATGTTAGTTGAGCCCACTGTAATGCAGAAAGATTTAATAGAAATGTCCATGTTGCTTGGAGATGAGTGGAAAGTTGAGAATGTCTCAGGAACCTGTTCAGCGTAGGTGCATAAATCACCTTTCCAATGTACCTTGACTCTGAGGATGAAACTTCAAAGATTTGGTGGAGGATAACAAAGAGCCATATTGACAGGGCACCCTGCTACTTTTCTACATTTTTTCTTGTTTTAAGACACAGATTTCAGTGCAGTCTGTGGAATATCCATGTCTGCTGCTTCTCGTTCAATCTCTTTGGGTACTGAAATTTAGGATCACTGTCAAAGTTTTACCAAATTCAGGATGGTTTCTGAATTTTACTTTGGACTTCTAACTGTCCTGGAGCAACATATCCCAGAGTGTGCCCTTCAATGTCATCAGGTATTTCTTTCAAAGAAGTTCCACTTTTCAAATAGTTTGGGACACGATTGCATATCAAACCAGACAATGCTCAGGGAGTGTTGCCGGCTTCAGGAACTTCTCAAAGACTCAGAGCAATCCTGAGGGATCCAACCAATGTTTCCTTAACCACTTGGATAGTAAAAGCCCTTTATCTCAGGACATGGAGCAATAACTCTGCACCCCAGTGTTTCATGAAACACGTTGTTGGAGAGACTGGGCAACCTCTCCAGTGCTTCTGAAGTCTTGATGCACATGTAAACCATGAGGATCTTATGGAAAGGCAGGTCTAACTCAGGAGGCCTGTGGCGGGGCTGGAGAGTTTGTGCTTCTGAGAAGCTCCCAGGTGGGTCCAATGCTGCTGGCCCATGGCGTAACAAAGTGATTGCACCCACCCCCTGGAATTGCTCCTTCCTTCTTCCCATGCTCTGATGCTCTTCGTGAAACCACACTAGGTAAATACTCAGTGGCACCCACCCTTAATGACCACTGTTTGAATTCCCCCCAGGTCTTGTGGTTACTAGTCATGACCAGCCACACATTAGAATCAGCCACAGACTTTTTTCATAGACTAATGTCTAGTACCAGAACTATGATATCAGAATCTCTAGGGTGCTGTCTGGACTTATTTTTCTAAGTGAGATAAAATTCATATAACATTGAATTAACCATTGAAGTGTACAATTCAGCGGCTTCTAGTACATTTGCAATGTAGTATAACCATCAAATTTTCATGACCCCAAAAAGAAACCCAGTACCCATTAGCAGCCACTCCCTATCCCCCCTGTTCTCCGACCCTGGCAACCACTGATCTACTTTCCGTCTCTATGGCTTTGCCTATTCTGGATATTTGATGTAAATAGAATCACATAATATGTAGTTTTTTGTGTCTGGCTTCTTTCACTTGGTCTAATGTTTTCAAGGGTTATCCAGGCACAGTATACTCCCGTACTGTATTTCTTTTTATGGCTGACTACTGTTCCACTGTATAGATATGCCACATTTTGTTTATCCATCAATCTGTTGATAGATATTTGGGTTGTTTCTACCTTTTGACGTTTGTGAAGAACACTGCTATTAGCAGTCATTTCCGTGCATCTGTTTGAGCACCTGTTTTCAATCCATTTGTGTCTATATGAGCACACAGTTAGGACTGGAATTGCTGAGTCACATAGTACTGTAGACGGAATGTGTGTGTCTGCAAATTCAAATGTTGAAATCTTAACCCCCAATGTGACGGTACCAAAAGGTGGGGCTTTTGGGAGGTGATTAGGTCATGATAGTGGAGCCCTCGGGAATGGGATTAGTATCCTTATAAAAGAGACCCCAAGAGCTCCCTTGCGCCTTCCACCATGTGAGGACACAGAGAGAAGGTGCCATCTGTGAACCAGGAAGCAGGTCCTCCCCTCACACTGAATCTGCCACACCTGGATCTTAGACTTCTTGCCTCCAGACTGTGAGAAATAAACATTCGTTGTTTATAAGCCACGCTGCCTACGGTAGTCTGTTATAGCAGCCCAAATGGACTAAGACATATGGTAATTCTATTTTTAACTTATTGAGGAGCTGCCAAACTCTTTTTTTTTCTTTTTTATGAAGGTTAATTCTAGGTGTCAACTTGATTAGTTGAAGGAATGCTGAGAAACCTGGTGAAGCTATTTTTTTAGGCGTGTCCATGAGGGTGTTTCCAGCAGAGATTATCATGAATGCCTGAGCAGACTGGGTGGGAAAGACCCACCTTCAATATGGGTGGAAACCATCCAATCCACTGGGGTCCCAGAGGGAACAAAAGACAGAGAAAAAAGGTGAATCTCTCTCTCTATCCGCTGGAGCTGGGACACACTCTTCTCTCCTGTCCGTGGACATCAGAGCTCGAGACTGTTCAGCTTTGGGGGTCCAGGACTTACACTAAGGACACCATTGGCTTCCCTGGCTTTGAGACCTTCGGACTTGGATTAGCCACACTATGGGCATCCAGTTTGCAGACAGCCTATCACGGGACTTCTCTTCACAATTGCATGAGCTGATTCCCCTAATAAATCCCCTCTCATGTATTTATGATATACCCTACTGGTTCTGCCTTTCTGGAGAACCCTAACACACTTTCAAAAAAATTTTTTTTAATTTACTGTTTTCATTGAACATATTTATGGGGTACAGTGTGTTGTTTCAATACATGCATATATTATATAATAATCTAATCAGAAGTTAGCATATCGATCACCTAAACATTTGCCACTTTTTTTGTGACTATAAAAAAGATGCTCTTTTATGGCTGTCTTGAAATATACAATACACCATTGTTAGCTATTGTCACTCTAGGACACCAGAACTTATTCTTCCTATCTACCTGTAACTTTGTAACTTTGTGCCAGTCTACCAATCTTTGTCCACCCCTGTCCCTCCCCTCCCCCTTTCCCTGCCTCTGGTAATCACTATTTTGCTTCCTACAGCTCTCTTTCCTTCCCTCTATTTAATTTACTTCTCTTAATTGACAGATGATTATTGCATATATTTATGGATTATTATATATGCATGATTATTGCATATATATATATTCATTGCATATATTTATCATAAATACAATATCTGGGTACATTCACACTATGTCACAGTGGTTGGACCACTGCACATTCCCACCGGACATTTATATTCTTTTAAAAGTTCCACACGGAGTCCAGTCGCAAGCCAGTGTAGACAACCACTGCCCCACAAGCAAGGATAGCCTTATTAATGCACTTAATACATATTTGTTTAATTCAATGGGGTTCCCGAACCAGCAGTATCAGCATACCTGGGAACTTGCTAGAGATACAAATTCTTGTCCCTTTCCCAGACCCAGCAAACCAAAAACTCTGGAGACAGAAAGTGGTAGCCACCTATTTCAGGAAGCCCTCCAGGGGACTCCAAAGTTTGAGGACTGGTGCTCAATAGACAGTTTTGGAACTTGTAATATTTTTATTTAACCCTACATCATGTGCATTTTTTCCACATCATGAGTTATTATTTGAAAACATAATTTGATGTCTATATATAATATTCTAACACAAAAGAAGCTCATTATTCACTTAATCACTTCTTTATTTGGGGCCATTTGATTTTTTCCCATTTTTCCCCCAATGTGAAAAGTACTCAATTAATACTCTTGACAGCAAATATTTGCCCAAATTTCTGAATATTTCCCCTGGTTAAATTTAGAATTATAGTGACCAGATTGTAGAGTTTAGACACTTTTATCTTTCTGTCGTGTTGGCTATGCCACTGGGTATGAACTCTTTCTGTGGATTGAAAATCAATATTTTCATATGTCACAAACAAGGAAGACTATTGGCTCTTTTTATTAAATTGCAAATATTGCTGTATCATCAATTCTGGATTGATTTTCCTCCCAAACCAGGGGAAAGAGACTCTGTAGAATTCCATTATCACTGCTTCCTCACTATTTGTTATGTTTTGACCAGCCTTTTAATTGCTCAGTCCTCAATTTCTGTACCTACAGTTTAAGGGTAAAAACAAAACAAAACAAAACAAACCCTGCCTACTTTGTAGGGCTCTTTCAGAATCATCAGATGATAGAACGTGTGCAGAAAGCATCCAGTAACTGCAGAGAACAATACAGCGTGTGTGGTATTTTTATAACTATCTTCAGTGCTTTGAAAAGTTCAGTAGCAGAGGATTCCCCCTATGGAAATATCCTCATTTTCTTTGAGCTATAGCTTTCATAAGCCTGACCTACGCTGTATTATTTGCTCTGAATTCTTAAGGGGCCGAGAAGCTTTACTATTCACATACGCATATTTTTGCAACTTTATGAAGGTACTGTTTAAATTTCTAAGTGTCAGTTCACCTCAAGTAGAACATGTAAGTAGTATATTCCTAGCTTACATTCCTTTTTTAAAAAAAAAATAAGTCATGTGCCATTTCCATTGTATTCTTCTTTATGGAGGTTGCATCAGATCCTTTTAGAGGAATAGGCAATAGAGAAACAGAAAAACAAAAACAAGTAAGAACAGATAACAGTAACGGATACTTTTCCTTCCTTCTAAACCTTCACCGTGCATTCTATATTTAAATGGAAACTGCGACGCCAACCCCCAAATGGGTAATGCTGTCCATTTTCACCAGTTGTTTGTAAAAAGCCTGGGCTTTCTGTCTAAATAAGGAATATTTCTAGACTTTAACAGGTACAAACGAGCCATAGTCTGCAATAGTGCTGCTTTAACAGCAAAAGAAATCTGGTGCACCCACCCACCCTCCCCTTCCCACACCCGTGCCACAAATACCATTTCTCCCAGTAAAGACGTATTTTGAAAGGACTACTCTGAAGCCGATAAGAGAAGCTGTTGGCCTGTTTTAATGAGGCCAAATAAGAAGGTGAGGGAGCTGTGAAAACAGGAGCTGGTGGACAGACTACCTATCAGAGCAGAAGGGTGTTCATGTGTTTTTATACTCATGAAATACTCTCTCCCTGCAAAGTTTCAAAGGCAGGACTTGCTAAGCTGACAGTGTCTATCTGCAGCAGGACCTCCCATGCTGTCATGGAGAATAGGGTATCTATGTGTTCCTAACAGGAGATTGAGTGGCAAAGCAAGAAGCAAGCCCAAGGAGCACGTAAATCTGTTTGTGACCTTCGGCAGCTCTCAAGGTCAGCCACCGTGAGACCTGCTACCCTCCCCTCTTGGATTTCTAGGGAAATAAGACTTCCCACGTGCACCTGTGCATCACCTCAGCCTGGAAGAATCATGGTGTCCTTGGGCTCACTGCAAGGAACATGACGTATGATTCAGCCCCTTTAGATACAGGGAGCAGAGTCTGAGTCATCATTTGCATCCACAGTGCTGAAGGCAGCTCTCCAGAGAGAGCTGGTGGTAGCCCAGGCTTCCTCGGTTGGAGGGGACCCCTGCTTGGTTTTGAACTCAGAGCAGGGAGAGAGTGAGAGATAAGAAAAAAGAAAAAAAAAATCAATTTCCAGCAGAGCTGACAAATGCAGGGTCAAATAAAAACAGTGGTATCCGTGGAGGAGCGGGGAGAGACACTGTCTGAAGCCTTTATTTCGTGTTAATCACTTCGTGTTTGCTGCAGCCTGAGAAAGACAGGTCTGTCATGCAGAGGGTGTTCATTGTCCACGGCTGATCGGGAATGCAGGCGTGCCTGCCACGAGATGAATTAGCTCTCTGGATACCAAACAGGAAATCCGATTCGAACCAGAGCACAGCACATGGACTCCAGCAGGATTCAAATATACTAGCGCCCATAAGAGCTTGCATTGTGACCACTGCTAATTATCTGCTATTTTTAGGAGTGACATTGAGGAAGGAAAGGTCTGGGAGAGGGGAACTCGGCAGCCCAACAACAGGGCTCATTTAGGATGCTGGGGGTTCGCAGTCCTCTGTCCTCATCAGAGATTTTCCATGCTCTGGAGCTGCCTCTATTTTTTAACTCAATAATTTATTTATCCTCCTTATGAATGTTGGGAATTTCAGCAATTCTGAGCATGCCACAAAAGAAGACATGTGCTATGCAAAGGGAATGAAAGCAAAACACTGTGGAAGCAAAGCTTCGCTGTGCCCAGAAATAGCACAGATGCAGGGCAAAGGCCCAATAACAGGCAGAGGGTCTTTTCTAAAGGGGCACCCACTGACCCTGTGAGCCACATGGGCTAGTCATCTGCCATCCACTTCCAGTCACTTCCAACCAGAATATAAAGCCCAGAGCTCGAGCATTTCAGCTGTCATTTGACCAGTCTTGCCATCACCTGGTTTCTGTTAGGTTTTCCCACCTGAATAAAGGCATGGTAGCTTCTAAGTTATTGCCACAGTGCTGTCTTGAATTAAAGAAGACACTCCATCTTTAAGTTCTGTAGCATGGTCTTGCATTTACATTGATAATTCCTTAAAAAAAAAAAACAACAAAGATGCAGTAGGAACAGAATGAGTCACAGGTGACACTGCTGGAACCAAAGACAGGTTAGCTAGAGAAGAGCATAACAAATTTATTCAATCAAAGTTGTATGTGATTCAAAGTTGTATGGGAGCCTTCAGAAATGAAGACCCACATACCCAGGGAAAACCCTGTTTTTATGTTTAGGTTTGATGAGGAACGTACAGCTGTGTAGAAATGTGATTGGACAAAAGGGGAGTGATCTAAAGCTAATCGATTGAGAATGGAAACCCAGTGGGGCCTGTGTGTTCAGATTCTTCCCAGGTTCTCTGTTTTGCATTCTTTCCTCCCGGGTACAGGGTAGGACCTCCCTGGGACAAGGGGCTTGTGACTGACTATCAGACAAGGTAGGTCAGAGAATGTCTTTATGGCCAGTTCCTATATAGAAAATCAGGGCAAGATTAGAATAGTATTTCTAGGTTTTTTAGCTAGACTTGAGGAAGAGGAGTTCTAGTTTCTATGACCCGCCTCGGGGAAGAAAAAGGGGAGAGAGACAAGAGGGCAGGAGAAGGTCAGAGACAACTTGCTTCTGAAGCCTCTAATCTCCTTTAGTTCAGAATCCTCAGCATGCCAAAGTGCAGTACTTTGGGGTATTATCTTCTGAGCCCCAACAATAGTTAGACACAATTTTCTCTTTAAAACCTCAAAAATGTTCTGCAAAAGAAAAGATGAAAATCTTCTGTAAATGAAATTTTTGGTCTGTTCAGGCACTGTATCATTAAACAAAGCTGCATGGATTTCCACCCAATGAAGGAGGCAGGTTTGGGATGGTCCAATACAGGCTTCCTGGCTTCCATGGAAGAGACAGATGGTCATCCCTCAGAACAGCCAAAAAGTGGGTTTGCAACTGAGCTCCTTTACAAACAAGCAAACATACATCACGGGCTCATTTGATTAGTGATGGGGAATGAATCCCACAAATACCTCATTTCAGGAGGACAAGCCAGCTGGATAAATACGTGCACACACTGCCATCACCACCACCACCACCACCAAAAGCAATGATAAAAATCCAACTAGGAGGGAAGGAGCATTGTGACTGTAACTGCTAGGAGGAAATGTTATCCACTCATCAAAGTACACACACATACACACGCACACAACAATGACAATCACATATTGTACTGGGCAGAGGGGAGAATTATTGCATGACCTGTGGGGAAAGATATTCATTTACCAAACTTTTATGGGTATGGCATTATAATGTGTCCAAGTAATACAAATTTGGCTTGCTCTGGAGAGATGCATAGTCGTCCAAAAGGCTGTGGGTCACCCACTACAGCACCCTGTGTTATGATTATTATGATATAATGACTTGGTATCATGTGGTGGTTTCCTGGGATGACATTGCACACAACATTTCTAAAATGCTTTTTTTCCTGCCATTTTTGACCAAGAGATGAAAGTGCTGATACACAGCCAGACAAGGACCAGGTAGATTCCCACCTCTCAAAATCCTCTTGAGGGTAAAAGGTATGTTTGTGAGCTGCCTGTGTCTGCATTCCAGGTTTGACTTTTGATTGTGTTGTAGGAACAGAAATGACATGCCATCGACCACCAAGAAGTCTCTTCCCAGAGGATGAGTTTGATAAGTCTCAATAAATCCTCTGCTGCCTTCACAAAGTCCCACGGGAAATAATTCCATCAGGGAAGCAGTTCTCAAGTAGGGGAACTTTAGCAATGTCTAGGAATATTTTAGGGTTTCAAGAATTGTTGAGATTGGAGGATTGCTACTGCTAACAAATTTTACTGCAAAAGATTTTGGAAATATAGAGAGACTTTATTTCATTGAGCCATTTTGTAAACCAGGGAGAGTTTGAAAACTGAGGAGGTGCAGACTTTGGTAGAAAATGAAAGTGTGCTCCTCCAAAAGAAAGAGAGGGGGTGTCTCATAAAGCAAAAGTTCTCACCTTGGTTCCCATTCTGGACCTCCTGTACAAAAGAAGGATTTGAGCTTGCTGAGTTTTTGTCCATAGATTAAGTTCAGGTGGCAAAGTGAGGCTTTCTTGCAGCACTTACCAGTGACATAGACAGGAACAGGTTGCTTATGAAAACCTCATACAGGATATGTGTGTAACCTCCAGTCAGCAAATGTCTACTCAGTCCCATTCAGAGTTTAGACCCAGTTTGCCACTCAGGATCTGCCTTGAGGAATTGGCTCTTTCAGGGTTCACATTACTGGCATCTAGCAGCCAGGGATTCTGCTAAATATCTTACAATGCACAGGACAGAACCTCCTCAATTTCTTGATTATCTAGCCTAAAATATTTCTCATGCCAAGATTGAAAAATTCTGCTCTGATTATACACAAATACCTGAACAGATTGGGTCTTCCCTGAAATAATGTTTCCTGAAGTTGAGGAACCTGGTAAGCAGAAACACTCATGAGTCCTTTTTCAAGAGGATTACTTTTTCCAAATTATCCTTATGAACTTTTAGAAGCCCATAAAACCATATCATGTCTACACTACCTAAGACAAAATTTAGGCACATGGCTTAAACTACAGAGTGTTAGACAGATGGACATAATTCCTTGGGATATAGATAACATTGGGAGCTCCTGGGTCTATGCCAGGCAGAGAAATTGAGGTGCCTGTGTCTCTTCTCCCATTTCCTCTCTGAATGTGAACCCTGTCTTTAGAGAGTACAACTCTACCCCTGGACACCAGGAAGATTTCAAAATGCATATAAGACTTCCTGGCAATGCTCTGCCTTAGGACTGGCCTTCCCTGTCATCTGATCTTCTAAAATTAGTGTTAAATCTTCTAAAACACAATGGCCAGTCCAGAAGCTCGTGAACAGCCACCTCATCATCTTTAAAAATGTCTTACAAGTGTCATTTAATTAACATATTTTCTCTGTTTCATGTGGAATGAAGTGAGACAGAATTTTCAAAGGAAGAGGTTTGGCTGGTTCACCAGGAAGTCTGAGTTTGCCTTGTCAAAATGAGATAATTTATCAATGGTTTCTCTCCTGCTGTAAAGCATATTGGCATCTTTTCCCAAGAGAGTGGCCCAAGGTCCTGTAAATATACCATCCCTACCCCCTCACTCCCAGAAAGGAGTACACGATTCCTCATCACCAGTCATCAGTGAGGCAAGGCGCATGAGTGGTCATATTTTTCGACTTGTGAGCAATTAAGCAATGAATGGGCTTCTTACTTATGGAATGTTAGAGTTAACTATAGTTTTCCAGGTAAGATTCAGGGATGGATTATATTAGGATTCTCCAGAGAAACAAAGCCAATAGGATTTCTATAGTGAGATTTGACAGATATATAGATATGGACGTAGATACAGACAAGAGATTTACTCTAGAAATAGGCTCATGTGGTTATGGAAGCTGAGAAGTCCCACAATAATGCCATCTGCCAGGAAAACCAGTGGTCTAATTCAGTCCACGTCCAAAGGCCTGAGAACCAAGAGCACCAGTGTCCAAGGGCGGGAGAAGATGAACGTTCCAGCTCAAGAAGAGAAAGCAAATTCACCATTTCTCTGCTGTTTTGTCCAATTCAGGCCCTCAATGGATTGGGGGATGCCCACCCACATTGATGAGGGTTGCTCTTCTTTACCCAGTCTACTGATATAAATGCAAATCTCTTCCAGAAACACCTACACATACACACCCGCAAATAATATTTTACCAGCTATCTGGCCATCCCTTAGCTCAGTAAACTTGACAGATGAAATTAACCACAGAATAATCACATAGATTGTCTCTGTTTTTCAGGAACTTTAGTTAGGCGCCTTCCAGCAGAAGTTCGCAAATGCATTTGCGTAATCATCTTCTGGTCACTGGATGGTGTGCACTTCATTCTACTCTAATTGTGGGTTTTTATTCACGTATTATATTTAGAAGAAGGGTGCATATGTCATTTGTGTTTTATGCTGCTTGGCTGTAAGCACTGGATTATAGAAATAGTCATCATTGGACATATCTTTATTCTCAAGCAATGTATGTCTGGGAGGTTAGGGCTGGCATCATCCTGGAATTAGATTCCATTCCTGGGACACTTCACAGAACCAATTTACTAGATATGAGAGGGTGGAGATTCTAAGGATTGAAAATGTCTCTCAGGCATCAGTACCATTAGCAATGCTTACCTAATGGAAAAGAACAGCCTGTTCATCTTAGTAGACCTGCAAATTCCATCTCATGCAGCATAGAATATATGTAGCCTCTTCTTTAGCCTGACTTTGACTTCAAGGGAACTACTTTCTAGTCAACAATAATATTTGCTTCCTGACAGGTTGTCAGAATCCCAGTTTATGTACTTTCTATCTGTGCATTTTTCTAGTTACCCTGACTCCCTGCAACAATGTGTTTTTCAGGTCAATGATTAATCTCTGCATGCTGCAGAATAAAAATGAATGTGGGACTTGTGTGGGCATGCCTTTCATTTTCAACAGTATCAGAGACATCTAAGAACATCTTTGTGAGGCAGCAATTGTATGCCCCAAAATACGGATGCAAGAATAAGTGAGAAACACTGAGAAAAATGCAGGGAAAGAATGAAAGGCAAAACTCAAAGACCCTATCACAATCATGGGCAATAGCTTCACAGATCTTCAACCAACACTAACCAGAACCTGAAGTCTCTCCACAACATTATATTGTACATAATGGCTGTGAATAACTAAATTTAATTCCCTCTCAGAGATGCATGTCATACCACCAACTGCCATTAATTTGAACATATCAGTAACTAATTCATTATTGCTGGTTTGATTGGATTCAATCTGTCATCACTCAGAAGTGTTTTTTGTCTTACTGTCACTATCGGCTAGTTTGAGAAGTGGCCCTTTCTGTACAGGAACCTACTTAAATTAGTGAATCAAAAAATATTGCATTACCTGTGATTTTACTTTGTTTTACTTTTAAGATTCCTCTGCTCTGCAAATGCTTTACATACGGTTAAAAAAAAATCATTTGCTAGTTTCCTTACTATTCAGGGATGCGTTTCCAAGAGACTTCCCATCTCAATATTTGAACATTCCTCTTCAAATTATATTTATTTTCTTAATGTTTCATGGAAATTGACACTTCCTGCACCTTAATAGCGTTATCTCCCAGGATGGCATTCCCATCTCGCATACATCTCACAGACTTGATATTTCTTCCCATTAAAGCATAATTATTAGGTAACTTTACTCTGAAAAAAAAATCACTTTAATTCCTTAATGTTACAAAACTGATGACTTAACTTAATTTTCCCTTGGCAGGTTAACCCAGATTAAGAATTAAGCAGTATGGCAAACACTGGGTTCTTAATATGCTTCTCTTACACCTTCCATATACCCACCACCATTACCAAAAAAGTATCCTAACAACTTTATAAGGAAGAAATTTTTTATGTAATGACAAATTGGGCAGCATCTGTTATAAACAAATGTGGGTTTTATGGCAAGGCATTTGTAGGGCTCTGGTTTCCTGCTCATCGTATGCTCCTCTCTTTAAAGTTAATGACAGACTTTCTCTTCCATTTCCATTCATAATGTAACCTGAACACACCTGCTCATTTTCATCTGGGGATGCCTGGGTTCTTTCTCTATAAATCACATCCATCATTTAAGGTCTTCACCAAGTCCAACCACCTCCACGAATATTCAACTCACTTCTCTCTTCCTTTCTAAATCCCCATTAACATTGACTGTACAGGTCCCTTGTTGACTTATATGATAGTTGGTGCAATGCCATTTTGGTCTTCGTTCACTTTGTAAATCACTATTTACTGATAATCTACTCTGTGCTTAACAAAATGCCTGGCACCAAGGATACAGAAGTGGGAGTGATAGGCCATGTGGCCTGGTTCTTGTAATTTAAAATCTTGAAGCAGAAAAGCACATGAGGTATTTATTCATCAATATCATGAGTCCCATATTAAGCATGGTTGGTACATATCTCAAGAGGTCAAGGGACCTGTCATATAGATAAGAGCTTCTTTGAGCAAAATTCCCAGCAGTTGCTCAAAACAACACACCAAAACAAAAAAGAAAACCTCTGGGTGTACAGTCTTGTTACTGTGCGTAGAATCCCTTTTTTCCACAACAGCATCCACCCCTCTGGGGTTTCCTGTTGTCAATTATTCTTAACTCAGATTTTAGATACTTCAAACTTCCTTTGTTACCTTGAGTCTCTGCATGTGCAGACATCCTAGTTGTTTGGGAGTGTACATCTCACTCTTCTGGACATCAGATAAAAGCATACAATCCACTTTAAATTTCAGGCATCCCTCACTCACCCATTTGCATTATTTTTACTGACTTTTTTTTCCCTGTAGCCTGCATTCAATTACATCCACCTTATTCCTGGGACTCATTTCACAGGATCTTAAAAAATATTCTACCACTACCATCTAGGTCTTATTAAGTCAACATAAACTCGTTCTAGTTTTTTCCCCAATACCCATGTTTTGCACAACTTCCCCCTCTTTACTAACCTGGGGAACATTTCTAGCAGATTCTTCATTTCAATCTTGAGCACTGCATGCTCTTTCTCTCTCCGTCTCTCTTCAGGTTGATTTCCACTGGAAGATTATAACAATGACCTGTCAGCATGTCACTGGTCAAATTCCCATGGTACATCTGGTATATGTGACTTTATCTCAGTAGACAGAGGTCAGAAATGATTTGATGACTACTTGAAAATCCATTAAAACATCAACAAAGAAGTAGTCAGCATCTTGAATAGGCTAAAATAAAACACAATGTCAATTATGGCATGAGAACATAAAATTCCTTGCTTCTGTTCCCCCAAAACATGGACCCATAAGACCTTGGGCTAGATGCTAAATAGAAGCAGAAGCATCTGTGTCTCTGCTAGTTTGAGACTGTGTGCATTGGTACAGATCACCTAGCAAAATGCACCGCCTGCCAACCTCTATTTAGGCAGACACCCAAGGAAGAAACAGAAAGTTTGTGTCATCGTTGGAGAGAATTTTCACATTTCTCGGTCTCTTGTCACATTGTGTTTGGCTTTTTGTGCTGTGGAATATTATTATTTTTTAATTCAGTGGCATTTGTGCTGAATCCAATCCAATGATGCAGTCCTTAATGTAACTGAAGGTAATTATCTTTCCCTGGCATACTTTTCCACAATTTCCTGGTGTTTTACAGCGCAATTACCTGCGACCAAAGTTTGAAACGTGATTTCTTCTCTGTGAAGGATGAAACAGTGGGGTCATTAATTTCTTTCTTTTAAATAGTAATTGGTTCTGACACTTGTATTAGTCCATTTCTGCTGCTTATAACAAAATTCCTGGAACTGGGTGCTTTGTAAGAAAATGAAATTGATTGTTCACAGTTTCAGAGGCTGGGAAGTCCAAAGTGCAGGGAACATATCTGGTGAGGGTCTTCTTTGGTGGTGGCTTTACTGCAATGTAGGGGTCTCACATGCAGAAAATGGTGGAGCAGACGGAGACATAGTTACTCTTATTTTAAAGCCCTCAGACCCACACTCCTGACCACCATTATTAGTCCATTCACTACAACACGGTCCTACAATCTAATAACCTCTTCAAGGCTCCACCTTTCAATTACCATAATAGGATTTCCCACCCTCAAAAGTTACAGTGGGGACTAAGTTTTGTGGTGACGTTCAATCGAAGGCAATACTGGAACTTATTATATACTTATGGGTAAATTGTTTGCTTTGATTTTAAGCTTCAAACTCAAGGATTATCTTCCTAGTCCCTTCCAAAATCTTGGGAAAAGATAGATTTGTGAATCTTGAGGCACACCAATATATTGTTATGCATTTTGGCTTCTACAAGGCCTATGTTTATTAGAGAAAAAAACACCAATTTATATGTAACCTCAGTTTTTTATGTTTTCCTACTTCATTAAACATTCATTTAATAATATTTGACAAGCCCCAGCTGTGCAATGATAAATGTTCTAAGTGCTGAAGAGAGGGCACTGAAGATGATAGGTACAGCCTCTCTCTTATAAAGCCTATATATTGAAGCAGGAGCAGGCAATAAAAAAGCAAACAGATACATGAGCAAAATTGATTTATATCACCTCATTGTTTCATGTGATAGAGAAAATAAAGAAAAGAAATTAAATAAAGAGTCACAGTGGGTAAGAAGATAAAGAGGGAAGCTGGGTTGGCAGGTGGAGGAAATATTCCCAACAAAAGTGGTCGAGGGAGGTCTCCCTGGAGAGATGATACTTAAACTACCTTAATGGTGAGAAGAAGTCAGGAAAGTGCACAGCCAACAGAAGGTGGATCTGTTGGTTAATAAACAGAATAAAGGACAGGGAGGTCAGAGGTTAGTGGGCAGAGAGAAGAGTAGGAAGAGATAAGGTCTTGGGAAGAAATTTGCATTTTGTCCTGAGTTTAATGGGAAGCCACTGGAGGGTTTTGAGCAGAGACCTGCACTTGCAAGGAATTACTCCATCTGCAGTGTGGACAAATAGAGAGGGAAGGATGAGTGGAAGCCTTGAGACACAGGTGAGCACAGTGGTCCAGGAATGAGCTCATGGCCAGAGAGGCAGTTTTTGGCTAGGGAGAAAACAGGTAAGAAGAGCAGAGCCTAATCCTGGATTGGGCATAGGGTGTGAAGGAAAGGAAAGAATTGAGGTCTGGTAGGGTTTTTGGTTAGTGAAGGTAGATGGGTACATAGGTAGGTGGATGGATGAATGGATGGATGGATGGATGGATGGATGGATGGATGGATGGATGGATGGATGGATGAATGGTTGCATGGATGGATGGTTAGATGGAAGGATGGTTGGATGGATGAATGGTTGGGTGGATGGATAGAATAGATAAATAGATGATTAAATACGTAGGTGGATAGATTGATGATTAAATAGATGGACAGATAGATCGATAGATGATAAATAAATGATTGACAAATAAATAATAGAGAAATAATTGATAGATAGGAGACAGATTTAGAAGAATAGCAAGGAAGTTAGACTGATAAAAAGATTGATAGATAAGAGATAGATACATAGATACATCAATATACCTTCATGTAAGGATCTGATTTCTTTTTTCTTTCTTCCTCATTCCCTCCCATCCTCCCTTTCTTTCTTCCTTTTTCCCTCCCTCACTTCCTTTCTGTATTTCTTTCTGTCTTTCTTTCTTTGTAGTATGTAGATAGAAAACTTAAAATGGCTATCTTCATCTGCCAATCAGGTGATGAGATATTTATTAGTTTCAGCAATTCTGACCTGGTCCAGACAAAGCTAGTTTCAGCTAAATAGCAAACTACCTTCTGAGAAGGCTCATCACTACAAAATGAAAGAAGTAAAAGAAATTTGTTTTAATTCAGAGTTCACCAAATTAGTATCCCCCTTTTTGTTGTCCAATAGGGACTTGCCAGCTAATGCCCAAAGCATGTGCCTGTGGACAAACCCTCACTGACTTAGAAGAGCAAACCTGTCCTTGAGAAGATCTCCAGCAATGTTGACCTGCCCTTCAGAAAAGACACAGTTGTCCTGATATTGTTCTGAATTAGTGGTAGCTTTTTATTTATTTTTTTAAACTATAAATAACTATGAATTCTTCCAAAGACTGATTTTACATTTTCACGAGTTGTGCATGACACACAGTGTTCCTAATAGTATTTGATAGAGCTTGGTGTCTCAGGTTGGGCTCTGCTGGAAGCAGACTGAGATGTGATTATCATGCACAAGGTTTATCAAGATCAACACCTCTGGAAAGAAAAGTGAGAAAGCAGGATGGGGCAGAGGAACAAGTATGAGCCAATGATGCAGTCTTAATGGGTCATCTCTATCAACTCTTCAGGAAGTTCTGAAGATCAGATGACCCATCGGAATTGTCCTGAGTGGGAGTGAGGGGGCGAGATCTTTATACCTCTGTGTCCATCACTCATTGGATGTGAGATTCCTACAAAGAGGGTGTCACTTAGGGCTTAGTGGTTCTCTCTGGTTGTGGGTATTAAAAGCAGTGTCTGGGAGAGTAAGTTCCTCATTGCTCAAGGGGAACTTCAGTAACACATCACGACATTCACTACACATGACATGGAGTAATGATAAGCAGTCTGGCCAGACTGTAAATACTTGGGTCCTGGTAACATCTCTGCTAGTGATTGTCACATGAGTACAAGCAGGGTCCTTCCACTCCCTGCTCAATTTCCTCATCATTAAAATAAGCTGATTTCTTGGGATTCTTCCTTCATAATTGTCTACAGGGTCTTGGGGGTCTGTTGAATCTTCCTTAACCCATTCCAAGAATCAAAAAAGCAATCACATCTCAGAAGTTATTAGACAACACTTTGAAAATAAATTTGTATTAATATGAAGTTTAGGAAGGGTGGTGGTGGTGGACATGTTAATGTTTTAGGGATGTGGGGATATTAAAGAGAAGGAAGAAATGTGAGTCCCAGGCAAAAAAATTGCAGGAATTTCAGATAATCAAGAGGATTTCATGCTGACATAGTTAAGTGGACAGTGTCGTTCAAAGAGGCCTTCTATTGCATTGGATGAAGAGAGTCAGTAGGCTACTAAGCAATCTATGGGAAGTCAGAAAATTTAGAGAAAGGTATGCATGTGTCCAAGACCTTTTGGTGAAATGGAACAAAATAAGGAGGGGAAAAAATAATGTGTATATTCTTATGACCAGTAGAGTGAGGCTGGTCTAGAACATGATTGGAGTTGCATTAAAGGAGAAAGAGGATCCCACTGAGTCTGACCTGCATGTGCCCTACCCCTACACTCCCTTGCTACAGAATGCCCTCTAACCACCCATGCTATGTAGATTTTAATAAGAGCAATGCATGCAGCAGGGGTCAGGACATGCTACCCCCAAATATAGTACCTTGGAATTTGAGAAAACTGCAGGAGCAGGAAGGTCATTCTCACCTTCCCCTTGCTCTTCTTCCCTGATGCAGGTCATGAGACCTAGGGAGGACTCTCCAACCCTACCCCGAAGCAAATCATAAGACCTAGTGTGGATTCTCCAACCTTCCCCTGGATTAGGTCACAAGACCCTCATTTGAGAGGTGTCCTCCCTATACCAGGAAGAAAGAAACATCCTCATTTATGAAGACACAGGACACAGAGAAGAATGTCAACACATAGGCCTTGCTAAGTCCCCCAGTTTATTTCCATTAGCTTATACCCACTTTTGTACAATCACACTTCTACACAATTGTTCACCCTTCATCAAACCTGAGAATAACAATACACAGTTTCCTCTGTTTCTCTGGATCTTCATTTATGAAGGCTCCCATGTCATGTAAAACTTACATTGAATAAAGTTGTGTGCTTCATTTCTTGTTAATCTGAATTTTGTTATAGGGGTCTCAGACAAGAACCTTACGATGGGTGAAAAATCTTTTCTCCCCTCTTGCATGTATAATGCAAATATGAAAATAGGAATTAGAATTGGAACTGCACTGGTTTACTTAAGGCTACCAGAGGCAACATCCTAGACAGGAGGTCAGGAGGTGTATAGGACATTTGACAAGAATGACGTTGTCTTAGTTCATTTGTGCTGCTAACAGAACACCACAGATTGGATAAATTATAAATAACACAGATTTATTTCTCAAAGTTCTGGAGCCTGGGAAGTCCAAGATCAAGGTGCCAGTAGATTCAGTGTCTGGTGAGGGCAAGTCTCAGCTTCCAAGATGGTGCCTTGTTGCTGCACTCTCTGGACAGGATGAACATTGTGTCCTCACAAGAGAAGGTATGGAAGGGGCAAAAAAGGAAAAACTCACTGTCTCAAGCCCTTTTATGAAGGCACTAACTCCATCCATAAGGATAGGACTGCCGTGGCCAAATCAGCTCCTAAAGGTCCTACCTCTTAATGCTATTGCATTGTAAATTAAGGTTCAACTTGAATTTTGGAGGGACATGAGCATTCAAACCATAGTTGAAGGAATGCACTCAAAGTACAACACATGAAATAGTTAAAGATTTCTTGTGACGTGATGCTTCTTCAATCAATGTTGGTCAAGCAAGCTGAGAAATAAAGGATAATGTTTTGTATCCATATTACTTTACCTATTCTTCTCTCTGGCATCATTGCTCGGAAGGACCACCATCTATGGAAGGGGCAGATTGCTGCTTAGGTGCCCACTCCCCATTCCCTTACTCCCACCACAGCTAATGACTGTCCAGATGGTGGCGAGACAGGACAGTAAAGATTGTCATGAGGATTATAAAACATGTTAATAGACAATGATGGGGTGGGGAGGTCTTAAACCCCAGGCACCTCATAACTAGTTGGAAAAGAGTTGACATTGACTAGACATGGAGGCTTCACAAACATCAACTGAAATAACTGTGAAACATTGTAATTATTAGCCACAAACAGGGAAAAACCTAGCTGTTAGAGGAATTGTTTCTTCCTCTGTAGAAGCTAGTTTAAAATGCAGATTTCTACTAAATAAGATTTACATAATTTTATTTCTCTTTGATCTTCAGTGGGGGTTCTTTGGTAAAATCTGTGAAGGGTCTGAAATTTTACCTAGTTTCAGGCTCACAAGTCAGCCTGCTAGAGCTTCATAGAAAGTGGCAGAAGACACAAGGCCCCTTGTTCAGAGACAAAGGATGGTTTTTACGCATAGTAACAGCAATAGCCAGAGTAGCAGGGTCTGTAGGGTTTCCTAGACTGCAATTCTCACTGGGAACTATGGAAATTGCTGAGTGATGCCTGCACACACAGTGGACTGCAACTCAGAAGAGGAACCCTGTGCTCAGAAACCCATATGCAGATGGTCCCCAACCTACCATGGTTTAACTTAGGATTTTTCAACTTTGTGATGGTACAAAAGCAGCGTGCATTCATTAGAAATTCTACTTTGAGTACACATATGACCATTCTGTTTTTCACTTTCAGTACAGTCTTCAATAAATCACATGAGATATTTAACACGCTTTTGTAAAATAGGCTTTGTGTTAGATGATTTTGCCCCACTATAAGCTAATGTAAGTGTTCTGAGAATGTTTAAAACACGCGAGGCTAAGCTATGATGCTGGGTAGGTCAGGTGTATTGAATGCATTTTCGACTTAAGATGTTTTCAACTTAGGTTGGGTTTATTGGGACATAACCTCATGGTGAACCCATAGTAGGTAGAGATCCATACTTATAATGACCAGTGACCCTTTATGACCTTTCCTCTAGGGGGAAACATTATCTTTACTATACTGGCAAACAAGTAAACCTGCCTTTCACTTTAAGGGAAGACACCCATCTCTGTCTTCCAAGGCTTTTATCTACACAGACATCCACAAAAAGGTAATCCAGAATAAAGACTATCTACACCACACTTGCGATATAAGCAGAAATGCAAGAGACACAGCAAACATTGTCTTCCCACATATTTTCTATTTGTCGTCTTAAGTAAGAAAATGACTTTGATGTATAATAAAGCCTATGATATGTCAAAGCTATGACATAGTGACTCTCAGTCCCCACAGAAAATGGGGTGAACGACTCCCCACGGGCCAGACTCTTTCCTTGAAGGTAGGCCTTTATCTCTTTTCAGCAGGTTTTGCCTCTGGATGAAAGCTTTCCAGCGCAATCCTAAAAGAAAATTGATCTTTGGACAACTTAGCGGTTTTCGATTGTGAGTCATCTTGACCATCTGGATTGTGAAGTTAATTGCTGCCATAACCTCCCTGAAAAGAATTGAAGTACAGAGATTCCACATCATTAACCATCCCAAACCCATGTCTCATTCATTGCTTTAGTGCCAGCTCTCTGGACCACAAGAAGGCCTCAGATGGAAGGTCATTATTACCTATCAGCTGTGACACATTTTTATATCATTAGAGATGCCTGAGAAATGAAATTGATAATAGTTTGCTTTAGTTAGGTTGCGTGCATGTGTGTATATGTATGTCTATTTATAAGCAAGTGTTTATCAGCATATCCCTTTATTATGACTGAGTGTTTTGGACTGAAGTTATTCCTTAAAGGCAATTAGATCATGGGTGAGGAAGAGTGAATAAAAGAAGAGATCAAAGTTTACTGGCAAATAAGTAAAGCATAAACACCCTAAAGTGCTTCCTCCATCAATTTTTTTTTTTCTATGTAGTTACTTTCTACCAATCTATTATCTCAACATCCCTAATTATGGCATATAGAATTTGGTTAAAAAAAATTACTTTGAAACAAGTTATAGTTTGCAGTTTATATACACCTCAATCACTGGATAGTTCAATTCTTTCTAAATTATGTACTCACATGCACGTATGTTTGTGTATGCTCGTAATCCGAAACAGACTGAAGGAGAGAAAGAGAGAGAGAGAGGGAGAGAGACAGAGAGATAGATAATCTAAAACAGGACAAAAAGCCATATCATTCAACCATTTCTTAAGGTTATTCATCTCATCTGAGTTTTTAGGAACAAAGTAGAGATTTTATAAATGGACAGTATGCGGCCAGAAAAAAGGAAGTATTTGTCCAGATTGCTGAAAATGTTCATCACGTAGTCCCTGTTGAGTACACAGCAGATGGTGTAATCTCTGGTGCCTTTGACAGAAACAATTGGTCTAGGAAAATGATTTTCAACCTAAGCGAGGAGAAAAAAATTCAATCATTAAACTTTTAAAAAATTAAGTTAAAAAAGAAATTGATAAATTAAGAAACTGCTGTTAGAGCAAACCTAAAGGTTATTATAATGAACACGTTTACAAATGTGCTTATTATAGGGTAATAAGTTGCTCATAGTAGAAATGGTATCAGATTATGAAAGGAAATCACTAGACCATATGGAATTGAAGATGTGAATAAAAACGATCTGTCTTTGGCTCCAGAGTGAGAACTGAAACTATCAGTTCTTAATCACTACGGTAGCTAGCTCTAAAATGGTCCCCAATGACCCCTGCTCCTCTGCTATGCATACCCTTCTATGGTCCTCTCCTGCATTGTATCAGGGTTGGTTTGTTGCACCAATATAATACTATTGTTTTTATAATGATGCTACATGACTCTCAAGACTAGATCGTAAAAGATGCGATAGTTTCTGTCTTGCTCCGTCTTGGGTTGTTCATGCTGAAAAAAGCCATCAGCCATCTTGTAAGGACACTCAAGCAGCCCACTGGAGAAGACGTCAGCCCCAGCTAATATCTTGACTGAAATCTCATGAGATACCCTGATCCACAAATACAGAACTCAACCACTCCAGGATTACTGAATCATGGAAACTGTGAGAGAATGAATATGTGTTGTTGTAAGCCACTACATTTTGAGTTCCTTTGTTTCACAGCATTAGACAACTGATACAACAACCAATACCATCTTCCACTTTGAAAAATGAGATTATTATGACGGTAGCTGTTGTGAGCACTATTCAGTACAAAAATTTCAATACTGTTTGACATTTGTGTCAATGGAATTGATACCAATAATGTTGATCAGACTATTATAATAACAGTCTTGTACGGGCAACTCATCTGCTGGCATAATCTCATTCTTCCAGAGTCTATAGCCAATTTATTACAGTGTAGAATCTTCACAAAATAAAGTACCAGAGGATGAAATATTTTTACTTTTTATCATTCTCACAGGTCATTTTCACATTTGAGAAAAAGATACGATAAATCAGATGTATATTTGAAACAGACAAGCTGATTCTAAAGTCCAAAGGGGAGAAAAACATGCCAAAAATCCAATAAAAATTGGGAAAAGAAAGGTAATTAAGAGGAAAAATGATGCCCCACAGATATTAAAGTATGTGTTAAAACTATTATAATTAAAACACTTTGGTTTTAGCTTATAAGATATAGCAAGAATATTGTATAATTATTTATAGCAATAAAAATTTGGAAATTTTGTTCACCAATAGAGTAATGATTAAGTAAATTATGGTATATCCTTTCAATAAAATATCATGAAAGCATTTAAAAGAATGAATCATCTCAGTATAATTATGGAGCAATCTCCAAGTGATCTCTTTATGTGGCTGAAATAAGATGCAAAAGGGATGAGATATGATATGTGGTTAACTGCTAAACTTTAACATTGTTCATATAAAATGAGTTCTTAAGCTCACAATGATGTAGTAGAATTTATTTTTTTATTACGCCATTTGATTCTAACTTACATGAAGGATTTAGAGGAAGTGTGGACCCATGAATGGATAGTTTTAGTGTTTGAAATAAACCAAATTATTTTAGAAAGAATTCAAAATGCTCCTGCCTAAACTTGCAGAATAAATACATAAATAAGGGTATTCTAAAGTTAAAACTGGATATTTATAACACAGCTTGAAGAGTTTTTTGTTTTTTAAGTCTTTATTTCTTTGTATTCAAACATAATACCAAACTGAAAGATAAACAGCATGTTTTGGCTATGAAACCAGCCCCAAATACACAAGGCAGACTCTATTTCTTTTTTAAAAACTTCATGGGAAGAGAGAAATAGGAGTTAGATATATATTAGTTAAACACACACACACACACACAAAATCTCATCACTCTTATGTCAGAGTTCAAAAACTTGAAGTATTGGGCTTAGAACTATGACTCACAAATTACTTTCATACCATCCTGTTAGTAATCAATTCAGCATAAAACTCTTTTTTCTCGTAATTAGTTTCTCAAGAAAGAAACCTCTGAAATTCTAAAAGAAGAACTACTTAATTAAAGAGGTGCATCACTGATAAATTAGACTGCAAAAGAAAGAACTGAATTTTATACAAATCACAGATGCAAAGACAGGTCTGGCAACTAAAAGAGCCGAATTATGGATTATGTTTTCTTCTTTTAGATCCCAGTCTACACGTAGAGTTCAAAACATCCCTCTCTACTCCTCCTTCCACAATATTAAATAATGAACTCTAAATTCTAATAATCTTACTACCGTAATGCTACCAAAGTATCCTAAATCTGTATCCCCTGCTACCTTTATCGCATAGTGGAAAAGTCTTCAATTCTCATTAGACAAAAAATGAGGAAGGAAATGGCAACCACCACCACCAATTCTCAATACTAGTTCTTTTAGATAACAATTAGTTATCATATATAAAAATCAGCTGTCGGCTATAGGTAGAAATCAAAGTGTTTTTTCTTCTGACTTGTTCTTGCAAACTCTTAAAATCCACGTCCTTTTTACTCTGAAATGTTTCCGTTCTCAAGAGGACTCCCGCTTCCTACCACTTAAACACGATTTCCCACTATCAGGTGAAGAATGCTCAGACAGCATTGCGTTAATTTCAGCGGACACTAAATTATATCTAATTCAGCAGGCAGGCCGGTACTAATTAGGCCTCCCAGGACAAGTGATGGTGAAGATCTCCTCCCATGTCATGATCAATCCTCACAATTCAAGCAGTTCAAGCAGTCAATTACTTGGACTTTTGAGTAAGAAGAGGGTCCTATTCTTAACAACCTACACTTGCCTAAAATCACAAGGTGCTGCTGCCTTGCCTACGGAGGGCATCGGTTGCATACAAATTGTGTCTCTCCATCTCTTGCTCTCCATCTTCACCCACTGCCGGAACTTCCAGAGGCACACCCTCCCCACCACCCCTCCCAGGCTGCACGCACCACCAGCTCTAAGGCTGATGGATGTGAACACCAGCGAAGATCCGCTGTTTGATCCTGGGCCTCAGGCCTCATCTGATGAGGCCCCAGGAGAATTAGGACATGCATCCAATCTAATGAAATACCACTCTGCAGTGACTTAAACAGAAAAAAAAGAAAAGGATATTAAAAGCCCACACAATTTTGTTTCCTTCCTTGCCACCATTCTCTGCAAAGAGCCCTATGCCCAGTAACTTTGGAGCCAGAGATCACCCATGCTGAGGGTCTAAAAATCCAACTACGATGGGGCAGACACCAGTTCCAGCTGGCATTTCTGTACAGGAAACAATGCAAAGAAACACCATCATAAACTAAATGAAATACTCATGTAGTGTTGCCTGACACATAGAGAACAGATTACGGCCAGCCGTGCTAAAGAGTTGTCTTTGGAAAAGTGGAGGGGGTTGGGCAGAGAAAAGACCAATGTTCACAGGGCAGAAAGTATCATTGCTCATTTAAGTTGCTTTTATTTTCAAAAAGGAAAAGGGCCAGCAATGTGTCAGCTCATCACGTGCCTTCGTGCATCATGACAGGTGATTTTCTCTTGAATGTCTAACCTGTGCTCCCCTGGCCATCAGCATTCTGCATCCCACCACTGGTCCTCTTTTCTCAAAAAGAGGAAATCCTGGTCAAAATTAACTCCTATTGCAGGTTCATGTGTATCTCTTCATAACTCATTTCAAATATGCAAAGGCTCTTTTATGTGTGCTCATGTTAATGAAACTCTTTAGTAGCTGGTAGTGTGTGCCTTCTGGTGGTGAATTTGGTTCCAAAGGGAGTGACAGGCAGAGATCCAGTGGCGGTCGGTCAGAGGGCACAGCAGAAGAAGAAAAACTTACAGGGTTAAATGGGACATTTTAAGGTGAGTGAAAGCAACACTGGGTGTTACTAATGCAGAATTGTCCTTTTTCCCAGACTCTCATGATGAGCAAAAGACCAGAAACATGTGTGTGCATATTTACTTCAATAATAATACGTACCTCAATAATAATAGTAATTAGTCTGTGCTTCATATTTTTCAGTTTACAAAGCACTAATGCTTCCATGATCTCATGTGAGCTCCACGGTGATCATGTGAAGAAGGTAAATTATCATCCACATCTTACAGGTGGGTAACTGAGGCTCAGAGAGTGAATAGCCCCACCATGCTGCACCTTAGACTGGAGGAAGGAACATGTCAAAGAGATACCTTATTGCAGTGGAAATCCTTAAAGAATTTTTTCAAGAAAAGGAGCAGGAAATCTAGACTAAGACAAAGCTGGGATAAAATACATTTTTCAGTTTTTAGCCAATAAATATATGACACCCCCCAACACCGTCCCCACTTCTAAGACATGTGCTTTGCATGTAAGCTAGTTTAAGCATGAAACAAAAGTTTAGTGACTGCAGTAGGGGAAAGTAGTATTTTTTTAAAGACTGTCTTATGGGAATTCAGCCTTATCTTAAGAACGTGATAATTCCTAAAATATTGATAAAAAGCGATTTACATATCTCTGAGCTTGATGCATTTCTTCAGTAGCAGAGTAAGCAGGCAAAATCCTATTTTACGGGGCTGAGGAATTTACAACACTGGGAGATAAGAAAAATGGGTCGGGTGTCTGAAACACAGGGATTAACAGTCTGCACCGATCAATTCTCCAGATAATTGGACAACCCTTCACCACGTCACTTTGTGTAGTGGTAGCTTCAAGGTAAAAACTATTTGATGGTTGGTCTTTTGCAATATTTTAATTATAACTGTGACAATTTTATTGGTAGGGATTTAATTCAGAGGGAGTGCTTTATCAGTTCAATATTAAAATGCGTATTTTTTCACTGATTGTTTTGATGTTATATGCGGTGCATGCAGTATAGAAATTTAGAAAAGAATTATATTGTTTGAGAAGATGTGATCAGAGAGGCTACAGAATTAATGGCATGTAAGAGAAAAGAGCATAAAGGAATTGTGTGGGCTGAAAGAAATGTAAACGTGCAGGCATCTGCACCATTATTGTTAATTAGTGAAGAATTCAGGTAACAAAACACCAAGACCCTTTTGCTTGGTGTTTGCACATCTGAATAAAGTCCTCTCAAAGCCAGAAGAACTGTGGAGCTTGTAGTAAAGGCGGCACAAACCTAAAACCAGGAAGCCTGGTTCTACTTCCTCTTTTGTTTTGAGGTCTTAGAAAAGATATTTAACTTGACAGTAGCTAAATTTCCTCACTTACCAAATGTGAATCATCCTTTCTGCCTCTCCAAATTTATAGTGCCTATTGAATGGGGGAAAATGTGCTTTGGAAACAGAAGAATTCCTCTGAGAGTTTGATGAAAGCACTGGAGATCTTCAAGGTCTGAATCCCACATTCTTTATGGCTTCATGGAGAGGGGTCACCTGGCTATCTCTTGAGTGTCCCAATCTGCTGGAAGTCTGGAATCTATGCAGGTCACAGACCTCATCCTTAATTCCCAGAGAAATCTGCTTTCTTTGAGGACAGTTGGCCCCTACATGGCAGTGGATGCTCTAAAAATCCACACAGCCTCTCTCAGACGTGGCCGTCTTCACTCATTTAATTCAGGATTTTGCTCCCCTCAGCACCACTGACATTTGGGGCCAGGTGACTCTTTAGGTGGGGCTGTGCTTTTTATTTATTTTTTATTTTTGGCGTGCACTGTAAGATGTTTAGAACATTGCAGGTCTCTCAATTCTCTGAATACCATTAGCATCCACCCAGCTGTGATAACCAACTTCTCTGGGTGTTGCCAAATATCCTCCAACATCTCTTTTCAGGATAACTCATGCCTGACCGGAGTACAAAAATCTTCAGCAATTGAAAACGATTGATTTAATTCAACCAACATTTCTTGTGCTTTGACCATGCAATACTGTGTTAGGTGCTGAACAGACAGAGTTGAAACCACATAGACGTTGGTTCTGTCCTTATAGCCCAGGGAGGATGTGGTGGGGACAGAGAGACATCTCAGTGCAGAAGCACAGAAGTATTCACACATGAGAGATGGTGATAAGGATCGCACGGGGAGAACTGGACAGGGACCTTGTGGATAGTGAAGAAAACAACCGTAAGAGCTTTCTGAGGAAATGATAGTTGATTGTTGAAAGATAAATACAAGTTCCTGGAGAAGAGGAAGGGGACAAACTTCCAACCATGAGGACAGCCTGCTCGAGGGTCTTACAGGCAGAAAGAGAGAAGCATATTTAACAGAGTGAAAAGGGTGGATGGGCCTGGGGCACACAGAGCTACACAGAGAGAGGCAGGACAGAAAGCTGGAAGGGAGTTGGGAGCTAAGTTATGCACAGCAAGGAAGACCATGCCGTGAATCTTATATTTTGTTCCACGTGCAGTGGGGAGGCAAGGGTGATGTTTGAGCACAGGAATTCCATGATGGAGTGGCACGTTTAAATAATCATCAGGGATGCTGGGTGCAATGTGGACCATGAAGGGAAAAGAGGGGGAAAAGAAAGCCCAGATGGGAAGGTTCCTGCAGTAAAGATCGGGGAAGGACAGGCCCTGCGGTGGAAGCAGTAGAAAGGAGAGAAACAGGTTAGACAAGCACCTAGGGCCCTTGGATATGTGTCATCACCTCCTCCGCTCTTCCAGTGCTCCATGCACCACCCTGTACTTATTCCTCAGGGCACTTACAACTTATTTTGTGATTCCTTTAATGTTTTTCTCCCTTCCAAAGCATTTTCTAGCCAGACCCTCAACCCAAAACTGGGGGACATTTTGAGAGCAGACTAGGATTTTGTGATGGATTTGAGGTAAGAAAGGGGAGCAGTGAGAGAGGAAAAAGGTGTGGAGGTTGACTCCCAGGTAGGGTGAGTACCAGATCCATGAGTCTGTAGAGAGAGAATATAAAGGAAGATCCATACAGTGTGAAAGGAGAGAAGTCCGAGAATTAAGCTTGGAAACTGTGAAGCTGAGGGTCGTCTGAGGCATCAAGGTAGATATGTTACCTGGTTATGGCATGTAGAGTTTTGCAGCTCTCCAGAGAGATCTGGACTGCAGACCTGAGCAGAGGATTCTGTTAGCATGCAGGAGGTAGGGAGCCACAGGACACCTGTCAGAAAACACAGAGCCAGGACAGAGCTCTGAGAACGCCACCACTCACTGGACAGACAGACAACGAAGAGCAGAAAGTGAAGGCTGAGGAGCCATCTGAAAGGTCGCCAATTGCACATTTGTGTATTTTTCTCTTTTAACAATCTAGAGAATCTTTATAGAGCTGTGTTAACAAGATGTTTTCACTTAAGTGCCTTTAAAGGAAGCAGTCCTTATTTTTTGTTCGTTTCTGGTTTGCTTTTATCTCCTTTGCTGACCTCATTTCTAATAAAGGTCACTCCATAAATGTTTAACAGTAATTGATATCTAGGAATAGACACAGTTGTCTTAGCCTACATTAGCTCTTTGTAATTGCTTTCTCAGGCATTAGGTAATCAATTGCAACATAAGACAACTGTTAATAAATGCCAATAATTTCCTTTTTTCCCTGATAATTGGAACACTCATCCAAACTAAATTGCTGACTGAATTATTTGTGAGTCAAATTTAGTTTCTACCCTCTCACCATTAATGCTGTTTCAGAGTGTTTTCCACTTGCATTTGCAAGAAAAATTGTGTCCCTGCCCCTCCAGGTTTTGCTGTGAATACAGAGGATGTTTGGGCTTGAGTGAATTTTAATGCATGTGACATTGGTAGAAAAGGTGTGGTGTGTACGGCCAGAGCTATTGCTGGGGAAGAAGACAACACATGACATCTCTTTTCAGGACAACTAGAGAAAGTCAGCCCCATGCTGGAGAAAGACCAGCTGCTGGCCCAAGGATCAAAGGTGTCCCCTGAGGCTGGTTGTCACGGGATAGTGCACAGTGTTTGCCCTCATCTCTATGTATGAGGACAGATATGCAAAGCGATGCTCCAATTGGCTGAAATTTCCATTTGCCTTATGCAGATAGATGGAAATATATGCATCTCTATTTTAGATACCAGGAAGCATTTGTTAATGAGGAGAGACAAGTAAAAGTGGCTAAATTTGATGATGGAAGAAATGTTTATGAAGCGAATAGCCAAAATAATGGTATCAGCTCCACTCCGAAAAAGGAATTCCGAACAAATATATAAAGACAAAAGCAGGACGTCATCTAAATGAGCAGCAGAGTCTAGCAGAGAAAATGGTTTCGAAGACAGGCAAATCTGGCTTCCAACATATCCATCATTTATTAGCAGTGTAACCATATCTATGGGTGCCAGCCTCCTCGTATGTAAAAAGTAGGTGATGAGTTTTCCCTTAAGAAGTTTTATGAGCATTAAATAGGATAATATACATCAAGGTACCCAATGGCATGCATGGTATGTGATAAATTTCCAGGATATTTTAGTTTTTCCTCAGAAAATGTTCCAACAATATATTTTTGCTCTCATGTCTTAAGAATATCAAAGGATCCATCCATTTATGATATAATATTTTTCACACCTTGGCAAAACTTTAGGCATCGTCTCTATTAGAAACACTATAAAAATTTCATAAATATAAAATTAGAACCTGCAGGAATGTAAATTTTATTCTGCGGTTATGATGTGTGCCTTGAGGAAATGACCCTTTATATGCATAAAGCTGTATGCCATTTATGGTCTGATTTTGATGCCTGGATAGGGGAGATAAAGCTACCCTTGGCTTGACACAATTCCTTCCCCATTCCCCTTCTCCTTGATTTATAATTGTCAGCATAAGGAAAAATGGCTCTCAAGCAGCTTTATGTTAATGATTTTATTTCCGTATGACAATAGACCTGGCTTATCAAAGTTAGTGAAGTTATACGCACACATTGAAAGAAAGATGTTAAATACAGATGAAATCGTACCTACCCTTGGGATGAATGTAAGAGTTAAGTCAAGCCCAGAGTCCACACGCATGTTTGAAATACCTTATACATTTCAGTGCTCGAGTCTCAGGACACAAACATGAACAAGCAGAGTCCATATCCTCAAAGAGAAAGCAGTTGCCTTGCAGAGATACACCTGGAAACAAATCATTAGAAAGAACTAACCTTCCCAGAGGCTACAAGATCTGCACATGACCCCACAGCACGGGGCCAACTCAGACCAAAATGCTGGCCCCTCCCTTCTTTCTCACTCCCAAGTTGCTTTTTTTTTTTTTTTTTTTTTTTTTTTTTTTTTTTTTTTTATA
>NW_007731501.1:93262-101432 GCF_000696425.1 Galeopterus variegatus
TTTTTTTTTTTTTTTTTTTTTTTTTTTGCAGTTAGCTTGTCTTCAAGATGCTGCTGTAAAACATCTTTTCTCAGTGGAGAAGACAGACCACAGGGGTTTCCTCTCACGTTTCCCTCATTTATGTATTACAGAGATTTTCAATGTTATCACCGTCCATATGCCTTTTTTCATATAACAATTGCAACCCCTTCTTTGTCTCTTGAAATAAAATTTATATATAATAGGACCTCCCACAATCATAACTTGAAAATAAATTAATATAATGCCCTAACCATGATATAAAGGATAAAACCAAGGAGAGTGGTTCTAATAAAATAATGTGTATTCCAACATGTCAATGACTGGGCACAATTGCACGAGAAAATATCATGAGATGTAGATGTTTATATCTTCTTAGGATGTATAAGCCGGGGTTTAAAAGGAGATCACAAGATGTTCTTAAGTGAAAATGTGGAGCAGGAGGGAGCAGAACGCAGTTGACACTAGAACAATGACCAGCATTAAGATAAAGACCAGCAGACAAGATTTCTTTGATGGTGTTAAGACAGAGGGGGCATAAAAGGACATAACTGCAAATAACACACCAAGCCAATCTGCAAGCTGTCCAAAGGGAGAACGTGTATTTCTGCACATGAGCTTGGGTGGGCCTTATTCATGAGGGTGGTGTCAAAAGTGCTTCCTGGGCTATGACATGAAATGCGTGGTGACAAACTATCACGGAAAACATAGCCCTGTTTAGAACCCCCACCATGCGTTAAGATGACTCCAATATGGTGTGTGGAATTCGTATCACTGACATGATTTTCCAAAATGATGCTCAATATTGGGTAAAATTCTAAACAAAGTACAGTCTTACTTTCCTTTAGGCCAATACTTAGACTCTTTGTAAGAATCATTGTATTTTTAAATGATGGGGAAACAGTGCTTGAGTTTATGGGGAAAATTGTTGGGCTCAAGAGGCTTTCGCCTATAGGGAAACACAGTAGAGCTTTTGAAAATCGTGCAGGTGGAGGAACAGTTCTTTGTTGTAGGGCTGCTTATGACTTCCACGATGTCTTGCATAGCTGGCCTCACCTAGAAATAAGTGCTTGAAGTGTTCGCCTGTATTGCCATCTGCTAAAAAATGGCTGCATGAGTTCCCACAATGCTCATAAGGGGGCAGCACCTCCCCCATTCAGAATTGTGCGGGACGTCAGTGACAAGATTATCTAATTACTGAAATGAGAAATTGCTGCAGTCTGAGAGGATGAACAGGGGAGTGTTCAGAAGGAAGGTAGGAAAAAAGAAAATGACATAGGACAGGTACCAGCTGAGGCTCAGGAACTGCATACTAGCACCGAACTCAGACAGCTGCTCAGCTACTGTTAGTGTCCCCCAGTTCTGTCTATTCCATTCCCAGACGCTTCCCATTACCGTCACACTGAGAGCGGATTACTGTATCTTTCACCCGCAATCCTGTGATCTCAGATGCACAGATTGGCAAACAGGTATGTTCTCCCATGGGCGCCGGCCTCTATGTGGATCGTTTTCATCTGCTCATGCTTCTGGCTCACCCATGTGAAAAGTAGGTGGCTGTAAATGAAACCGGAGGGTCTGACTATCTACATTCTAAGTGCAGAGACGTTGAGCAGGAAAGCACCTGACAGGCCACCTCCAGGCCGCCATAATATACAATGCAGATGTAGAAAAGGGAGTTGCCTCCAGGAAAAAAAAAAAAAGTCACCCAGAGGGAGAAAGCAGAAAACAGAAGCTGCAAAGGACAGCTCTGACAAGCAGAGCCTGAAGGATTGACATTGAGATGCTCCGTGGTTGGAAAGATGCCAAGAGCAAAGGAGCATCGTGGCCCTGTGACTTACCATGTGTCCTCTGAGGAGAAGAGTTTGCATCTCCAGGTGAGAATCATGGTTGTAGGTTATGGCAAGAAAGGAGTGCACAGACAGCTTTTGAACCACAGTCCTCAGACTCAAAGCACAGGGAGGGTGAGCTGTCTCAGCAAACATCACGAAGAGCTGGGGAATGATGTCAGATGGGTAACTTTGAAAGACTCATCTTGCAAAGGTGATGAGAAGGAGTTTTGATAATTCTGTCAAACTCTTCAAGTCTTAAACAATGTAAAAGTTCCAGTATTCCCTTCTTTAAAACAAGCTGAATCACGCTTTTCCATTGCCATGCAAATTACTTTCCCGGAGATGCCAATTTGCATGTTACTAGGGTTCCTGGGGTAGCTTCTGCATGCCTTGGAGATGCAGGTGGAGATGTATACACAGCTTATAAATGACCACCTCAAAAGGAAAGTTTGGAAAGACTTTACTTGAAGAAACTATTTTAATGTAGTATTTTATGTACAAGAGAATTTAGCCTTTCCTTATACGTGGGAAATATAAAAGTATGAGGTTGTTTCAAGCTCTTTGTGACAATCAACTAAACAACATCCCATGCTTTCTTCTACCCCGAAATGAAGCAACTTCAAATTTTAAAGATAGCTCAATAAACATGAATGGAGCATCTTCTCTTTTTGCAGAAGTGTCCTCAGCTTTACGAAATGAAAAGGCTTGATTCTCATAATCTGGTGAAAGACTCAGATATAAACACAAATAATACATGGAAATAAGAGCATATTTGAGAGAACTGCAAAAAGAAAAAAAACTCAAAGGCCTCCCTTATCCTGAAAAGCTTTATAGCTGTTCCAAAGAGTTTATGATAAAGAGCTCATGCCCTTCTTGGTTCGTGCTCAGAAGGAAAACAGTTCCGTGTATCCTTCCAAAAAAGAGTCCCGTGCAACCAAAACTATGCCTGTGAAGAGTCTAATAAAATGCTCAAGAGGAGAAAAATGATCTTACTCCCTCTTTTCCCCCTGTAGGGCCTATCGAAGAAATGGGAGACAGAGAGGTAAAAATCTGATAAAACTTGACACTAATACTGCCCTTGTCTGCCTTCTGGTTTCTCCATCAGCCAGTCCATGTCCTCTTAGCATCTCTATTCAACTATCAATCTTGGATTGATGTGGTCCATCAGAGATCAGACATTGGGGACCATAGGGGATCAGACAGTAGGTTTGGGTGTAAGTTCTGATGTGCATTCAGCAGATTCAGCCCCACACACTGTCCTTGGCATGGCAGAGGGCTTCACTGGCAGGAGACTCACAATTGGCACAGTCTTATTGCAAGTTGGACTAACTCAAAGGTGTGAGTGACAGCCATGTGCTAGACTTTGCGGTGCTTTCAGGGGGGTGAAGGGGCTACCTCTGGGCCACGGGCCCATCAAAGGCAGGAGTGAAAAGAACTGGTTCACTCTTGGCTGTCATTGTAAGTGAAATTCTATAGGCAGGGGGGCACCATGGAGAGCTCCAAGAGACCCATCGCCTGCCCTCTCATCTTGATATTAGCTTCCCATCCTGCTTGGTCCATACACTCAGGATTGAGGAACCTGAGATCTACAGGCCACGCTGTCCCTTTGAGCCATGTGACACCAGGTCTCCTGTCATTTACTGAATTTCTCAGTGACTCCTCCTCATCCATGAACTCTTTTGGCACCTCGTTCAATACCTTGTCTGAAGCAATACAAATCCTTTTCTTCTCCCCATTATAATGATACAATGACATGAGTGTTGTCTTTTCATGCCACACTCATTCTTCCATTTGTTCCAGAAACCTCCCTTTTCAGAAAACTCTTTCATTCATTAACTGTCCCTCCCCATCACCACCACTACCACCAAATATGATCAGATATTGAGATGAGGGATGGTGACTTAGGAGGCGCGTGGGGCTTTATTTACGTGATTGTTTCAAAATTGTTTTAATGCTCATAGAAAAGGGCCACCTCTCAAGAAAAAAATGAGCAAACACCTTCCTCTAAATTCCAGGAGAAACAATAAAAACTTTGATGAAGCTTAAAATGGGAATGAGACGGAGCTGGGGCAAGGAAATACTTCTCTGATATAAGCCTTTTAAAATTATATCTGACTTTTTAAATTATTTGCATGTAATTTTTCAAGTAAAATTAAATGCAACATCCCGCTTTCTAATCCTTTCTGTACCAAAGCTAATGTGATCTTTTGAAACATCAGTATGTTACTCTTCTGTTTAAAATTCTTTAGCACAACCCAAAAGGCCGTTAAAGTAAAGTTAAAATGCTCTAATAAAGCCTAATTACTTCAAGCAGCTAGTCAAGAAGATTTCGGATGTTCCCAATACAAAGAGGTGACAAATGTTTGAGGTGGTGGCTATGCTAAACAACCTGATATGATCATTGCATCCTGTATTAATGTACCCAAATATTATATTGTACTCCATAAATATACACAACTACCATGGGTCATTAAGTAAAAAAGGATTTTAAAAAAAGAAATAGAGAGTAGAATAGTGGTTACCAGAGGCAGGGAAGAGGAGGAACAAGGGGGGTTGTGGAGAAGCAGGTAAGCAGGTACAAAGTTACAAAGTCACACTTAGATAGGAAGAGTAAGTTCTGGTGCCCTAGAGCAACTATAGTTAATAATACTGTATTGTATATTTCAAGAAAGGCAGGAAAGAGAGGATTTGGTTGTTATAACCACAAAGAAATGATTAATTTTTAGGTGACAGATATGCTAACTATTCTCATTGGATTGATATACGATGCACGCATGTATTGAAACAACAAACTGTACCCCATAAAAATATATAATGCAAAAATAAATAAAACGGGAGCAGCACTGGTCCACCAGCAGAAGTGGTTTCAGCAAGGTTGGAAGGTAACTACCATGTACTTTGCTCCTGGCAACCTAACTCCACCTTCAACAGCCAGCGTTTGCAGATACGTGACATCCGTGATTCAGGCTGACCCACTGTAAACTGACCTAATCCGTTATACAGAGACAGATATATCAAAATAAAAGAATAATGAAGGGAGGAAAACCTAATGGGTGGGTCCATCTCTCCTCATCTCTCCTTTCTCACCTCAAGTCTGGGCTAAATACCTCATTACCTGTTTTCGTAGCACTCTGAACTTTTTTCATATCAGGACATTTCTGCGTCTCCCTTTGACTCTGGGTTCCCTGAAGAAAGGGACTATTTTTTGTTCATGATTGTTTCAGTGCCAACATCATTGCTGAATGTTATTAAGTGAATTCATATACATTCTTCCTTCATTTCCTTAACCAATGCTTGGCAAAAAAAATGAATAAATAAATAAGTAATTTTTTAAAAAATCAATAAAGATTTACTAAAAATTAAAAACCTCAGCCTTTCTACTTAAGGAGATGAAAACGACATGCCCCAAAACATATGCAATGGATTACCACATTTCCCTCTGGGAAAAAGATTTTCATTCCAAGTTTTCTCCTCTTCCACTTTGTTCTAAACGGGAGAGAAGACATGAGTAAAAAAAAGACCAAAAAAAGGTAAGTCTTAGGGGGAAAACAAAAATCTGAAAACAGCAAAACATCAACTATATCCATTGGGTACAGTCACTTAAGTTGGAAACCATCAAAGGTTGGTTTTCAGGGCCAGCCCGTGGCTCACTCGGGAGAGTGCGGTGCTGATAACACCAAGGCCCCAGGTTCGGATCCCACATAGGGATGGCCGGTTTGCTCACTGGGTGAGCGTGGTGCTGACAACACCAAGTCAAGGGTTAAGATCCCCTTACTGGTCATCTTTAAAAAAAAAAAAGGTTGGTTTTCAGAGGTTTTGTAATCCAGCAAGTTCCAAATACCAGTCCTTAGAGTTGATACATCAAAGAGAGAAGAGGAATTTGTCCAAAAAAAGAAAAAATGCAATTTGAGGCCTCGTTCTGAAATTGTTGAGTCAGAATCTATGGTGTGAGGCCTAGAGTTTGGCATTCCCTAAAATTTGCCCATATAATTCTGATGGGAATCCAGGTTTGACCACCAAGAATGTAGTCCCATCTCAACACCAGACTTGGAGTGCCCTCTGCAATTTCTGAGAGATGGTCATTTGGTATCTGTTTGAAATCCTCTGGTTAGAAACTCACCACTTTTCATAGATGTCCATTCCATTTTCAGAAATCTTAAATGGTTAGAATGCATTTATCATCTTAAATAAACTATACCTATATCCTCCCCCATAACTTTTAGTCACTGGCATTTATTCGCTCTTGGAGAATCTAAACTTCCTCACCATTTAAAGACCTTGAAATGAAAAGAGCTACCATGTTGCATTAATTATCTATTGCTGTCTAACCAATTATCAAATTATCTCAAATGTAGTGGCCTGAAACAGAAAGATTTATTGAGGTTTCTGCAGATCAAGGGTCTGGGTATGGATTAAGCAGGGCACCTCTTCAAGAAGGTGTCTTATAGGCTACAAACAAAACTGGCAGCCAGTGTTGTGTCTCATCTGAGGACCTCACTGGGAAAGGATCTTCTCCCAAGTGCACTGATGTGGTTGTTGACCGGATTCGGCTCCTTGGATTGGCAGCATCTTAGCTCCACACTGAAATCTGTTCTCTGTTCCTTGCCCCAGGGGCATCTCCAACTTGGCACTTGCTTCCTTAAAGAAGCAAGCAGAGAAGTCTACTAGCATGACAAAAGTGATGGTTTTAATAGCCCAGTCTCAGAAATGACATCCCACCACTTTTTCCATGCTCCCTTCATTGGCAGGGGTCCTGTCCACACACAAGTGGAGGGGATTGCTCAAGAGTGCCAGTATCAGGAGGTGAAGGTCACTGGGAAATGTTCTAGAAGGCTGCATGCCACACATGTGCCTCTGAGGTTTCTCTTCTCCAGATCTCCATTTCACATATGCACCTCTCAGACATAAAGCCCAGGTCTGCATCTCTTCATACGCTGGCTGAGTCTTCACTTGGATTTGGAGGTTTAGCCACAGCTCTTCATTCAAAAATAAAAACAAGAAAGATCTCTCTGTGTCTGTACTATTCCCACAAGTTCCTGATTTTTATTTTAGGAAATTGTATTTCAGTCTGCCTGATATATTCCCATAACCCCATAAGCAACAATTCAGAAGAGCAGGCTGCATGTGTGAACATGTGTTGTGACCTACGACATGCAAGTGCTTGTTTTTCTGTCCTCATTTATGCTTCATGCCTCAAAACCCATATTCCATCTGAAGTCTCACTGCTCAAGCTGGGAAAGCTTTATTCTCTAATATCCTTGAAGTTTTCAACACAAAAAGAAACTTTATAGTACCACATACACACCCTGAGTGGCATCTTTTAGAATGTGTTGAGCTCTTCCTCCAAATCCCAGCAGTTTCAAATGCTCATGCTGAGTAACTCTTAGCAGAGATAAGAAAGGTCTATAAAGATTATCGTACATGTAGAATGGGCTGGAGGATTTTATTTTTAGTTTCCTTTGGTCTGAGTCACAGACAGGTTGTCATTGTCATAGGCACAAACGTTCTATTTAAGATTCAATACACCAGTTACACCCGCCAGCCATGGTTTCCCAACTTGAAGTGAATGAATTCATAAATACGCTTGGCTCCTAAAGTTAATAGAAGAAATGGAACAAACCCTCTGGATTTCCGGTTTTCTCTATATGAGATTTCATGTATTCAAAATGTATAATACCAAGTCAGTCAGTCCCCCCCCCATCAGCCCTCACAAAAAAATATTAATACAAACAATTGCCATTGACATTTTTATTGTTAAGTTCATCCAGGATTTAATTGGGACATGCCCAAAACAGAACTAGTGTATAAGTCCAACTAAATACATGCTTGCTTATTTCATTTGGCTTATCACCTGCCAGAGGTAAAATGTAGTATACATATAGTGTGGTGAAAAAAAAATCATGTGATTTGGATTTATACATATTTAGTGTGCAGTTGAATTTAACTAATCACTTGAGAAGGGTGTATAAATCATTTATTCTTTCTAAGCCTGCTTTCTCATTATTTAAAAAAAAAGTGTACGGGCCGGCCCGGTGGCGCACTGGATGGTGCGCCGCTTGGGAAGCGCAGCGGCGCTCCCGCCCGAGGGTTCGGATCCCACATACAAACCGGCTCCCGCTCACTGGCTGAGCGAGGCGCGGGAGCAACACCGAGGGTTGCGATCCCGTTGCCGGTCCCTGGTCCGGTACGGGGGCAACACTGAGGGTTGCAATCCGTTGCCGGACACGGAAAAAAAGACAAAAGACAAAAAAAAAAAAAAAAAAAGTGTAGCATTAATGATGATGATAGCAGTGATCATTCAAAAGGTTGAAGAAACATTAGAG
>NW_007731501.1:101485-115523 GCF_000696425.1 Galeopterus variegatus
GGGCGTGGCGGGCCGGGGGGGGCAGGGGATGGTGCGCCGCTTGGGAAGCGCGGAGGCGCTCCCGCCGAGGGTTCGGATCCCACATACAGACCGGTTCCCGCTCACTGGCTGAGCGAGGTGCGGGGGCAGCACCGAGGGTTGCGATCCCGTTGCCGGTCCTGGTCCGGTACGGGGGCAACACTGAGGGTTGCAATCCGTTGCCGGACACGGAAAAAAAGACAAAAGACAAAAAAAAAAAAAAAAAAAGTGTAGCATTAATGATGATGATAGCAGTGATCATTCAAAAGGTTGAAGAAACATTAGAGAACGAAAGATATTTTGCTATTTCTAAACATCACTGAGAAATTCCTTCCAGAGTATAAATTGTCACAGCCATTGTGGAAAACAGTACAGAGGTCCCTTAGAGAACTAAAAATTGAACTACCTTATGACTCAGCTATCCCACTACTGGATTCATACCCAAATGAAGTAAAATCAATACTTAGAAGAGACCCCTGCATTCCCATCTTCATCGCAACACTAGTCACAATAGCCAAGAGACGGAATCAAACTAAATGCCCATTAACACATGAATAGATTCAAAAAAAAAAAAACCTATGGTATATATACACAATGGAATACCATTCAGCTATTTAAAAAATGAATCCTAGGGCCGGCCCGGTGGCGCACTGCGCTAGTGCGCCACTTGGGAAGCGCGGAGGCGCTCCCGTGGATGGAACTCGAAACCATCATGGTGCGTGATGTAAGCCAGTCACAGAAAGACAAATACCACCAATATTTCTCTCATATATGGAATCTAAAGAAAAATAAAAGTGGCTGTCATAGAAGTATAGAGTAAAACAGTGGTTACCAGAGGCCAGGAGGGGAGAGTGAGGTGGGGGGGAGAGAAGTGGTGAACTAATGGTTTACAAAACTGTGCCATCGACCCTAAGTAAATCAATGTACAGTATATGCACATATTGAAACAACACACTGTATCCCACAAAAGTGTACAAGTAAATGTCAAAATAAAATTGTAAATAAATACATAAAAATTCCTTCCTGAAATATTCCTTTCCTTACTGGAAATATTTGGGAAGATGTTCTTAGACCCCCCCCCCGAATTTTAACACTTAAGTGACAACACTGAAGTATGGATGGAAAATCCCACCAATATATACTAAAGAGGGGAAGGGATCTGGGAGAGATGATGGTGTAAATTGACAAAACAAACATGGGGCTTTCTGTTCAAGAGAATAGAGCTCTGAACATTGCTTTCCCCGAAAGGTCCCTTCTCACCATTATCTGTCCCCTCTCCCTGAGTCTTAGCAATATTTCACACTCACGGACCCCCTCTATCCTGAATTTTAAATGCACCATTCACCCGGGAAGATATGTACAATTCCACACTCACTAATTTGTACATTCGATATTCATGTCTCCTCTGGAATACCATGATGGTCCAGGCTCATTTTGAGCACCGTTCAGTGCAACGATTTAAGAGTTGCTAAATGACATTTGAAAGTTCCCTCTTTTTATCTCTATAGAATGGAGGAAGCAGTGAGAAACGGATTCACTCAAATTCCCATCTGAAGGAAGCCTTCCTGGATCCGTGGCACATTATTATTATTTTTTTTTTGTCTTTTTCCGTGTCCGGCAACAGATCGCAACCCTCAGTGTCGCCCCCGTACCGGACCGGGACCGGCAACGGGATCGCAACCCTCGGTGCTGCTCCCGCACCTCACTCAGCCAGTGAGCGGGAACCGGTCTGTATGTGGGATCCGAACCCTTGGGCGGGAGCGCCGCCGCGCTTCCCAAGCGGCGCACTATCCAGTGCGCCACCGGGCCGGCCCCGTGGCACATTATTTTTAACCAGGTCTTCAGCAGCAATCATTGCTTTCCATTCATAACCGTGGGGTTTCAACAGGGATTTTGCAGTGTCCTCACTTTCATAAGAGAGTTTTCTTTTTGCCACTGACATTCATGTTTAGCAGGGGACTAGGTGCCATTTGCCACATTTGGTGTCTTTATCATCTGCATAATATTTTAAGAGGGGAAGTGAGAAAACACAGGGAAGCATTTTAAAATGGTGAGATGTAGTGGCCGTGGGGGAAGGTTTCATGCAGTGACATGCCGGGGCATTCTCGATGCAGGTCACACCTGTGCGGATATGAGGTACGGGTCTGCATCCTCAGGAAGGATGGGGTACGATGAGTAAAGAGATGCCCACAGGCTGAAGGTGGGGATCAAGGCAGGGTGGTGGAGTAGGGAGTAGAGGGCAGGATCGCCATCTTCCCAAAAGGGACAAGAATTAAAAGACTGCGTAGAAAATATGTGAGAGCTAGGGCTCAGGACACGCTGCCCCCAAATATGGCACGTTGGCATCTTAGAAAACAGCCAAAGCAGGCAGGTTTCTTTCACCTTCCCCTCAGCCTTCTCTTAGGAAGAAGATCATAAAACCGAGGAAGGATTTTTTGACCTCCCTCTGAAGCAGGTCGTAAGGCCCTCATTTGAGAAGCGCCCCCCTATATCCAGAGGAAGGGAACATCCTGATCTCTGAAGACAAAGAATCTGAACAAAGAGGCCTTGCCAAGTTCCCCCAATTTAGTTCTAAAGGAAAGTAAACATGTTTGGAGAAACAACACTCTTGTATCTTCAAGGAACACCTGGGTGAAAGGTGGTTTGCTGGCTACTGCAGGTAAGGGAGAGGTATGGGGTGTGGGCTTTGCAGATGAGGAACAGGACCCCATAAAAGGATGCAGAGGGGTTGCATATTGCTATTGCATGTATTTTTTAGGACCACACATGGTGAAAAAAAGAAATACCTGGGCAGCTTCTCCTAGGAGATGCTTCAGGGCTACCCTAGGAAGCACACATCAGGCCTTGGTGACCCAAGAGAAATAAAAATCACATATCACCCTGTGGCAGGATGGCTTCCAAGTGAATGGGAAGAAAGAAGCAGCTTAGCACGGGGTCATTCCCAGCCCACCCGCATGGCTCGATCAAACCGAGCTCTCAGCCCCAGGCACTTGCAAAAAGGAAATTTGTTAGATGTAGTGAACAGAAAAGGAGTCTCCTGGCAGGTGGCTTAATATCACAGGCCACACACTCTGCTCCTTCAGATGAATGTGGTATCTCTGGCTCCTCCCGAACTATGACTTAGGTGGCCTGAACCCCCATCCTCAAGTCTCCTGTTTGGAGAGTGGGTGGGGAGAGCAGCAGGAGGCAGAGTGTTGGGTTTCCAGCATTATTCACACAGGTTGAGTGTAGGATACCAACCCAGCAGCCCACCTGTGACCAGGGTGCAGGAGCCTTGAAGCCTCCCAAAGAATTTCTCTCATCTCCCTCCCACCCTGCCCCAACACTGAGCCCTGCCCCAGTTGCTGTGCATGAGAACAGGTCCTGTCACTCAAGGGTCCTCCCGCAGACCCACATATGAGAAACAGGGCTCATTTGTTATGGGTTTTTCTGTACCTAAGACCCACCACAAAGGAGCAGGCAGCAGTTGTGCTGGTGTATATATGATCGGAATAAGCTCACTGACTTGAACTTACTGAGACAAACAAGGGTAAATTAACATACACACACACACACACACACACACACTCACACACACACATATATAACTTATAAGGTCAATTTTCATTGTCCTTCAAAATTGTCTTTGATCTAATATATACTCTAAATCAAAACGGACAAAAGGTACAAAACTTTTACAAATTCTTTTAAGATAATCAGAAGTAGTATTTCATATTTTTTGAAGCTCTCATATTTAAGCTGACACCGTTCTTTTTCTCTCATTTCTCAAGGGAAGATTATCTTAGCTGGAGCTTTAAGAAATTTCCTATGTACTTTAAAATGGAGAGTCTATTTTTTATTTTATTTTATGACATACTATAAAATAATATCTTTATGGCAACATTTTGACACTTGGCCAGAATAAATCTACATTTAACTTGATGCATAACTGTAACAAATGTGCAATCTATACAAAATAGTGCGGAATAACTATTTTCTTATTTCTTTACTTATAAGATTAATCAAATCCTTATAAAGGGATTTAATGTCTCATTATCTAAGATGATTCTTAACTTGACCATTTCTCAAACTCCCTTCCCTTTGACCAGAGCACCAGTTAAGGACGACTGAAAGATAAGGTACAGGTAATAGTAATCAGTTAATAGTAGCTGAGAACATAGATATACATAGTAGTGTAAGCATATATGGATATACACGGTACAGTAAATGTACACAGGTATACATAGTAGCATAAAAAACTTACATGGATGTACATCGTAGCAAAAAAAAAACCTAGAAAAAGTCAAATTTTGATATTCATGCCAATTCAGCAGCTAACTAGTTATATATCCTAGATTTTAATATCTGAGAAAATACATAAAGTCTCATCACTAATTCAGAAACACAGGTACCTGACTCCTTGGTCTTTCTGATATTAAACAAGATTGTCTCTAAGGTTTCTTCTGTCTTCCTATAATTTTCGGCATAAAAGGAAAACCACAGATTGGCCATAAACTGCAGGAGAAGCTGGGGTAAAGTATCCTAAACTGGTCTTCGGGTTCCAGAAGGTTAAGAACCTCAATCCTCTGATACCGCTAAACATCTCAGACTTGGAGCAGAGGCCAGCACCCCACAGGTGTCATTGGAGGAAAGCGATTGTTTGTTAGGTGGAATTGTTTGTTAGCTCTCCATGCAGCCGGGAACACAGTTCTTTCCCGGGGACTCTTAGCTGGGACTTTACCTTTTGCTCTCAAACAAGGATATGGCCTGGCTGAGGTTGAGTTTGAGATTCTACATTATTCCTTCACCTAAGCCTCACAATTGTTAGTGCAAATTTTTCTGGTTCGGTGACCTAAGCCCACTTTATGAAAGAGAAAGTGTATAACAAGAATTCCACCTCTTTCTTAGCTAGAGCAAATCCCTACTTGTGCTTAATTTCACCAACAAACATGCACTCGAAAAGGGAGGTGGAGGCAGAGGAAGAAGGTCTCTCTAACAAGCATGGCCATCTGCCTTGCTTTCTGAAGCCAATGTATTCTGTCACATTCCACATCTTTGTTAATTAAGTTGTCCACAGAGCAGCCTGTATATCATCATGTCCAGACCAATCTGTAATCCAATATACAGCTCACAGGAAGGTATACACTTTCGGTGCTTTTTCCAGGATTCATGTTGGATTTTTGCAGAGCCAAATAAATTACTTGGTTATTACTCTGTTTTATAACTCTGGTTATTACATGTATTTTTATATAGTGGCTGCATGGAGATGCAGGTCCCACTTGAAGCCATGGAGAAGAATGCTTTTCCTCTTACTCTGTGCTTTAAAAATGTATCCACTGCCAGAGTTTTCTATCAATAGATGTATAGACATGCATTCGTGCCCTACTGCTGCTGTAACAAATGACCATTTAGTGGCTTAAAATAACATAAATTTATTATCTTATACTTCGAAAAGTCTGACACAGGTCTCACTGGGCTAAAATCAACATGTTGGCAGGGCTGTGCTCCTTCTGGAGGCTCCAGGGAAGAACTTTTCTAATTTCCAGAAGCTGTCCACACTCCTTGGATCATGGTCCATTCCTTCATCTTCAAACCCAGCAATGTTGCATCTCTCAAACCATTCTTCAAAGGTCACGTTTTCCCATAACTTAACTGATTCTTCCGTCTCCCTTTTCCACTTGTGATTACATCCAGCTCACCCAGAAGATCCAGGATACTCTTTATTTTAAAGTCAGCTGATTAGCAACCTTAATTCCATCTTCAACCTTTATTTCCCTTTTCCAGGTAATGTAACATATTCATGGGTTCCAGAAATTAGGTCGTGGGCATCTTTGGGGAGTCATTATTCTTTGCCTAGCACAGCCCAAGAATACATATTTATGTATATCTGTGACGAGACCTTCTTACAATACTTTTTATAGCCAACACCTATTTTACAACATATACTGGAGCAAATAAGCCAGCTAAAATAAGTGAGATAGATGCATATTTTATACTTGCTGTTTGTCCACTGGTCCAGGATTTATATGGAGCAGAAAACGGATAATCCCCCCCACCCCATCCCCATGCACACACACATTACATTGTTTGTTTTTAAAAAATGAGTTTAGTTTTCAGTTTTGGATTTGCTGCAAGATAGAGAGGAAGGAACAGAGATTTCCCACATACCCCCTGCCCCCACACGTGCTCAGCCTCCCTCACTAGCAACATCCCCTAATCAGAATGGCTCATCTGTCACAATCCATAAACCTGCACTGACACAGCATATCACTCAGGGCCATAGTTACGTCAGGGTTGACTCTTGGTACTGTACGTTCTATACGTTTGTACAAATGTGTCATGATGTGTAGCCACCATTAAAGGATCATACAGATTAGTGTCACTGCCCTAAACATTCCCTGTTCTCCATTTGTTCATTATCCCCCAACCCAACCTCTGGTAACCTCTGATCGTTTTGCTGTCTGCATAGGTTTGCCTTTTCAGAATGTCATAGCATTGGAATCCTACAGTAGGTTGCCTATTCTGGTTGGCTCGCTATTTACGTTTCCTGCAGGTCTTTTCATGGCTTCATAGCTCATTTCCTTTTAGGGCTGAATCACATTCCATTGTGTGAATGTACCACAGTCTACTTATCCACTCACTTACTGTTATGGACTAAATGTCTGTATTCCTCCAAAATTCATGTCTTGAAATCCTCACTCCCAAGATAGTATCTGGAAGTGGGGCCTTTGGGAGGTGTTCTAGTCCCTTTTGTTACTATAACAGAACTGCCCGAGACTGGGTAATTTATAAAGAACACAGGTTTATTTGGCTTATGATTCTGGGACAGCTGCATCTGGCACAGGCCTCAGGCTGCTTCTACTCATGGAGGAAAAACAGCAGGCAGCTGCTGGGTACAAGCAGACCACAAGGTGAGAGGAAGCAAGAGACAGAGAGAGGGGGGAGGTGCCAGGGTCTTTTAAATAATTAGCTCTCATGGGAACTAATAGAATGAGAACTCACTCACTCCCCCAGGGAGAGCATTAATCCATTCATGAGGGATCCGCCCCCATGACTCAGTCAGTTTCCAACACTGCCACAGTGGGGATCAAATTTCCACATGAGTTTGGGAGGGGACAACACATCCAAACTCCATCAGGAGGTTATTAGGTCATGAGGATGAGACTCTCCTGAATGGGATTAGTGTCCTTATCAAAGAGGCCCCAAAGAGTTCCCTATCCTCTTCCACCACATGAGGACACAGCCAGAAGGTGACACCTGTGAACCAGGAAGCAGCTCCTCACCAGAGACCAAATCTGCCACACCTTGATCTTGGGCTTCTCAGCCTCCAGAACTGTAAGAAATAAGTTTCTGTTGTTTATAAGTCATCCAGTCTATAGCATTTTTATTATAGCACCCTGAAAGGACTAATTTACTGAAGGACTGACTTACTGAAGGCTACCCTGGATGCTTCTAAGTTTGAGGAATTATGAAAAAAAAGCTCCTATAAACATCCATACACAGGTTCTTTTGTGAACATAAGTTTCAGCTCTTCTAGGTAAACACCATGAATTATGGTTGCTGGGTTATATAGGAAGAGTATGTTTAATTTTATAAGAAACTACCAAATTCTCTTCAAAATTGGCCATACCATTTTGCATTCCCGTCACAGTGAATGAGAGTTCCTGTTTCTGCACATCCTCACTAGCATTTGATACTGTCAGTGTTCTGGATTTTGGCCATGCTAATAGGTGTGTAGTGGCATCACATTGTCATTTTAATTTGCATTGATCTGATGACATGTGATATGGAACATCTTTTTATATGCTTACATGCCATCTGTATATCTTCTTTGGTGAGGTGTCTGCTAAGCTCTTTGGCTTATTTTTTAATTTGGATATTGGTGCTTTTTAAGAGTATTGAAAACAGGGAGAGGTTGGCTAATGGGTACAACATTACAATTAGGAGGAATAAGTTCTGGTGTTCTATTGCACAGCAGGGTGACTATGGTTAACAGGTAAGTTCTGTGTATTATATAATAGCTCGAGGAGAGGCTTTTCAGTGTTTTCACCACAAAGAAATGATAAATGCAAGAGGTGATTGATACATTAACTACCATAACTCAATTATTGTACAACATAATATGTATCAAAACATCAGATTGTACCCCATAAGTATATATAATTACAATGTGTCAATTAAAAAATATTTAAAAGAGTATTAGTCCTTCCCTCCTCCCGCCAGCTCTATGGCACTCAGAGATGACAGGTCTCAGAAAAGCACCTGAGAAGTTTGTCAATAGCACAGACGGTTCTGGGAACTGTGAGCCCAGGATATAGGATGCTGGGGAGTTTGGAGAAAATGGTGCTTTGACACCCATTCAACTGGGGAATGGACAGATTAACCACATTAGTTCCGAATGTTGAACAAAAATAATCTAGTAATGGAGTAAGAAGAGTTTTCGCAGCAAAAAGCAGCACTGCATGAGGTGACGTCTGTTAGTGTCACAAAATACACCTCAGGGTGTGAAGCTGAAATTGTATGAAACCTCCCTCCTGAATCAGTGCACAGAGAGAAGGGCAGAGGAGAAGCCCCGTGCCCGGTCTGTCGGCACAAGTCAGGTCTAGATAAATCTCTCTTCATTCAAAGACTTCATGAAAAAACGTGAAAACCAACGTGGACCTATTAAAAAAATTAAGAACAAGGCAATACAACAACAACTTGAAGACGAAGAAGCAGTCACTTGCACTAAGATGTCATCCAGAGTATTTCTTTTTCTGAACTATAAGGAAAAAGGGGAAAAAAGATTCTTCAAACATTCAGGCAGAAAAAGGAAAGGAATAAAAACAGGCTACCCAGAGGAGCCGAACTCACATAGTGCTCAGACGCCTCACAGAGAAGCCTGAATTTGAAATGTCTTTTTTCCTTTTAAAGCAGAAAACTTGGTGACTGAAGAATTTTATATCCACCCAAGATGTCTGTCATAAGTAAAAGTGAGAGGAAAACCATTCTCAAATATTCAAAGATTCGATTTTTTATAACCTCCTTAAAGACAAAATCTATCTCTTCAAGAAGCAAAACATAAATAAGAACTCTGGGATGTGGAAATTATGGAATACAATGCCTGAAAGTTACTACTGGAGTCAAATAAGCATAGTGTTTTGTACCAAAGAGTTCCAAGTATGGTTATCAAAATGAATTAAATGCCAAAATTGCTGAAAGAGAGGATAATTACTGAGACATACTTTGAGAAAAGAATAATTTGGGCTTAAAATTCCATATTGTGTTTGAAAAGACCCCAAAAGATCCAAGTTAATAAAGAACAAATTCTCCTAATTGGATATAATAGGAATTAAAAGATACTATGGCATTTATGATATTGAACAATTTAGGTACCAGTAATAATGAAAATAAGTAACATTTATTGGACATTTATTAGGTGTCATCATTCTCAACGTTTTACATGAAGATTTGCAATACGGATTCAGTAATGTTCATTTAAAGACTAAAAGAGAATCACAAACGTATCTTACAAAGAAGGATCTGCCCTCTAAACTTTGAAGAAGATATAAACAAACAGGACATAATCATCTGACAAAAGAAAGAAAACAGCAAGAGAGCCTTAAAATCACTCAAGAAGACAGCAGTGAAGCCAATTGCATATGTTATTACATTGCAATAGGAAAAGATTAAACTGTCACCCAAACAAAGACTAGCAAATTGAGCTTAAAAAAAAAATCCAAAACTTTGCGGGGAAAAAACACTCAAGAACCAGTTTGTATCCCCTCTGCCCCTACTTAATGTGACCTCTGGAACCTGATAAAAATGACAAAAGGAAACATAAAAGAAAGAAGAAAAACAATTGTGGTGCTCAGACAAGGAAATGGCACCAAGAAATGCCACCAAATTCAAGGAAATTCTGCTGTGTTTAGAGCAGATTAAAAAGGCCACAAGGAGGAGCTCAGCAATTCTTCTTTCTGAGAGATGGGTATGATTTTGTAGAAAGTAAATGGTAGAAAATTTGGAAAACTCAAATAGCATCATCTGCTTTGGACCTACAAAGGACAGAGTTGTGGCCAGTTGGCAAGAGCTGGAAAAGTCTCCCCATCGATGGAAATGTGTTAAGATGTAAAGAGGCAGCACTACTTGAAATTTTTCTCTAAACTGGCTTATTAACAGCAATCTCAGGTTCTCCTGTTGGGAGTAAAGGAGGAGCCTGAGAATTCCTGGACCTTTAAGCAAGAGCCAACTGTGCAGGAAATGAGAACCAATGCATTTGAAGCCATTTTCAGAGCTGCATGGTTGCAGCAGAAAGGCAACCCAGAGAAGGAGCTAAACCTCCCAAAGCCAAAAGCCACCCCCAACTTATCTAGGCATGGAACCCATAGGGGTCCTGACTGGGGACACAGTACTTGTTCTCCCTCCCCTCATTTGCCTGGAATTGGAGCCTTCAGCTGCTTGCTGCCCAGTTCTGAATCTGTGGTGGAAGCCCCCCTGCAAATACCTTGTTAATTTTTCTATGCACAGATCAGAGCTGAATCAAGATCTGCCTTAGAAAAATTTGAAATTATCCCAGACCTCCTCTTATACACACACACACACACACACACACACACACACACACACACACACACACACACACCATTCAGCCAGTTAACCTTAGGTGATCAAGATTTTGCTTAGTATTTAGATAACAAACTATTAAAAATGGCCATTTACAACCATGTAAAAAATGGTATGAAGAGGAAGTTAGAGTGAAAGGAATGAAAAACCACATTTTTCATGTTGTCAATTTTATTTTAAAAGTTAATTTCTAATATACACCTATATTTATAATTATAATGTATAAGTGGATGAATGAATGAATGGACAGACAGATGAATGGGTGAGTAGATGGGCGGATGGATGGATAGATGGATGGATGGATGGACAAATGGATAGATGGATGGATGGGTGCATGGATGGATGGATGGTTGGGTGGATGGTTGGATTAATGGATGGATGGATGGGTGGGTGGATGGGTGTATTAATGGATGTGTGGATGGGTGTCTGGATGGATGGATGGATGGATGGATGGATGGATGGATGGATGGATGGATGGGTGGATGGATGGATGGATGGATGGATGGATGGATGGATGGATGGATGGATGGATGGATGGATGGATGGATGGATGGATGGATGGATGGATGGATGGATGGATGGATGGATGGATGGATGGATGGATGGATGGATGGATGGGTGGATGGATGGGTGGGTGGATGGGTGGATTAATGGACAGATGGATGGGTAGGTGGATGGGTGGATGGATGGGTGGGTGGATAGGTGGACAAATGGATGGATGGATGGATGGGTGGATGGATGGGTGGGTGGATGGATGGATGGATGGATGGATGGATGGATGGATGGATGGATAGGTGGACAAATGGATGGATGGATGGATCGGTGGATGGATGGGTGGGTGGATGGGTGGATTAATGGACAGATGGATGGGTAGGTGGATGGGTGGATTAATGGATGTGTGGATGGGTGTGTGGATGGATGGATGGATGTGTGTATGAATGGATAGATGGATGGGTGGATAGGACAAAAAGTGTATAGAAATAGATGGATAGATCGACAGGTCGTTAACAGATATTCGGACAGGTTGGTCTCTGCAGTCACTCATCAACAAGACTCTAACAGTTACAGCTCACTGACCTGGGGCAGAAGATGTCACTTCTCTGGGCTTTAGCTCCTCATCTGGGAAGCAAGAATAATAATGCCTATTCAGTCTAGTTCTTGTAAAGTTCAAATAAGCATTACTTATTAATAATAATAAGCTATAAGCCTGACGCATAAAGGTTTTTCAAAAAATAATAGTTTCCTGCACCTTCCACTTTTAAGTTACATGAACCCATAAAGACAATCTTTAAAAAATAAGCAGCATTATTCAACCCTGGGCCACTTGGGAGCCAAAGAAAATCAAGTTCCAATGTGTAAAATATATGTGCCCTGTAATTGTTCATTACATTTTAAGGAAAACTATCTGGGATAGCCAAAAGTATTATATAACTGTATTCTTTCGAGGGATAAAAAATGGAATACACAGAGAATTAGACCATGAACAGATCTAAATGAACTTTCTATCTTTAAGGCAGGGTTTTGAGAAAAGGAAAAAAAGAGGAAAAGTGAGGGCTTATTTTTTAGTCTATCAAAATGACCCAAGATGAGTAAATAATTGTGCTCCCCTCTGAACAGAGGTGCAGTTAGCCTACTGCATGAAACATTTCGAGCATTACCTTATTTAGTACTGATTTTATAGCTTTCTTCATGTTCTGCAATCAATCAGACCCCCTTATGGTATACCTTGACTGCCTTGCTAACAGCCCTGAGGACCTGGTTCCTAAAACAACTGGTAAGAAAAGATTTACGTGAATGTTGAATTTTGCCTAGCCTCTGGTTTGGCTCATCTGGAATCTCATAATGTATTTCATGATATTAATAATAATATTTTGCAATTATGGTCCCCAGGAAGTATCCATGTCTGAATCCACAGGACTGTGAATATGTCACCTTACATGGCAAGAGGGACTTCGCGGATATCATTAGGTTACTAATTCATTGAGTTTAAATAGGAGGGTAATCCTAGACTACCTGGGTGGGCTCAGTGTAATGCCATGAGCCCTTAGAAGCAGAGGCAGAAGGATCCAGAAGCTGAAGAACTCTGGAAGCCTCTAGAAGCTGAGAATGCCCCAGATGACAGCCAGTGTAGACCTTGTGGCCTTTCTCCAATGACTACTTTGGAGATGAATTCTGACCACAACCTGAGTAAGCTTGTAAGCTGTACTAACTCAAAGCTTAGTAAAATGCTAAAAATCTTTCTCATCTCCAGGCAACAGAGGTTGAGGGAGACGTTGACAGCTAAGACAGCCTTCAGACCACCATGGCTAGGATGGAGAGAGGTGGAGAAACCGTGCCATTTGAGAAGTGGAAAACCTGGGTGTGCCAACTGTGTATCCAAAAGGATTTGAAGCAATACTGTAGGAGAAATTTGGTTTGAGCTCAATCCAAGCAAGAACTTTCTGCATTGTAGTTCTTTAACATTCACAGGAGAATCTAAGTAATCCACATGTGTAGGTCCTGTACTGATGTCACCCTGATGCCCAGTTGTTCCCTCTGGAACTGAGACTCTGTCATTTCTCCCATTTCTCTTTCTTCAGGTATCACAAACTTGATCTGGTTTCTAGGATTACGTTCCTCACGCCTGGGTCTCATTTTTCCTATATTTTTGAACCTCCTAGATCATCTGTAGGCACTGGCCAAAAGCTGTCTTTACTGAAAGAGGGACAGTCATTAGGAGTTTCATGAGTTGAAGGAAATAATTGACTCAACAATATCCTTGGCCAAAAATAATGTAAAAAACCCTTATCTTACATTATTCTCTCTAAAGTTTTTGAACAATATTTTACTCACATACCCTAAACCAATGGATTTTTTTATGTTTAAGCTGAAATCATTTAATATCCAAGTTAAAACTCTGTGATGCTCCAGATCATATATCATCAGTGGAATGTGTATTGAAGTGCAAAGAGATACCACTACATGCCTAGCAGAATGTCCAAAATCCAGAACACTGACAGTACCAAATGCTGACAAAGACATGGACCATCAGAAAATTTCATTCATTTATCGTGGGAATGCACAATGGTACAGCTACTTTGTTTTTCTTTCTTTTTTAAAAAAATTTTTATTTTATTTTGTCAATATATAATGTGGTTGGTTATTGTGGCCCATTACCAAAACCTCCCTCCCTCCTCCGTCTACCCCCTCACCCCCAACAACCTCGTATCTGTTTGCTTGTCGTATCAACTTCAAGGAATTGTAATTGTTGTGTCTTCTTCCTCCCCTCCCTCAGGTTGTTTGTGTATTTATTTATTTTTAGCTCCCACCAATAAGTGAGAACATGTGAGATTTCTCTTTCTGTGCCTGACTTGTTTCACTTACTATAATTCTCTCTACGTCCATCCATGTCGTTGCAAATGGCAGTATTTCATTCTTTTTTATAGCAGAGTAGTATTCC
>NW_007731501.1:116446-129318 GCF_000696425.1 Galeopterus variegatus
TTCGTTTTTATAGCAGAGTAGTATTCCATTGTGTAGATATACCACATTTTCCGTATCCACTCATCTGATGATGGACATTTGGGTTAGTTCCAACTCTTGACTATTGTAAATAGTGCTGTGATGAACATTGGGGAACAGGTATACCTTCGACTTGATGATTTCCATTCTTCTGGGTATATTCCCAGCAGTGGGATAGCTGGGTCATATGGTAGATCTAGGTTCAATTGGAAGACAGTTTGGCAGGTTAGTACAAAACCATCCATACTCTTATAACACTAACCAGCAATTGCACTACTTGGTATTTACACAAAAGAGTTAAAAACTTATATCTACAAAAACCTGTACATGGATGTTCATAGAAGCTTTATTCATTATTGCCAAATGTTGGAAGCATAGAAGACATCCTTCAGTAGGCAAATGGATAAACTGTGGTACGTTCACACAATGGAATATTATTCAGTGCTAAAAAGCAATGAGCTAGCAAGCCATGAAAAGACTCAGAGAAAGCTTAAATGCTTGTTACTAAGTGAAGGAGTTTGTTGGAATAGGTGACACACTGTATGATTACAAGTATAAGACATTAGGAAAAAGGCAGAACTATAAAGACGGTGAAATGATCAGTAGTTGCCAGGGGTTAGGAGGGAGGGAGGGAAGGGTGAGTAGATTTTTAGGGCAGTGAAACTGTCTGTGATACTCTAATGATGAGTACATGCTATTATACATTTGTCCAAACTCATAGAATTTGCAATACCAAGAGTGAACCCTAATGTCAACTGTGGTCTTTGGGTAATTATGACGTGTCTGTATAGGTTTATCAACTCCAACGAATGCACTACTGTAGTGGCGGATGTTGGTAATGCGGGAACTTATACATTTGTCCAAACTCATAGAATTTGCAATACCAAGAGTGAACCCTAATGTCAACTGTGGTCTTTGGGTAATTATGACGTGTCCGTATAGGTTTATCAACTCCAACGAATGCACTACTGTAGTGGCGGATGTTGGTAATGCGGGAAACTGTGCACATGGGAGGACACGGTGGCACATGGAAATTCTCTGTACCTACCTGTTTACTTTATTGTGAACCTAAAACTGCTCTAAAAAATGAGGTCTTAACAAAAGCTTACGTGGAATTCCACTCTAGAAAAACAGTTAAAGGCAGGATTTTATTCCCAGAAAATAATTCTATGAGATCAAATACATGATATTTGTTTAATGAAAATGTAATGAAGAAAAGCAATGGATTTATCGAGATGTGCATAAATGTTGAAATCCAGAGATGAAGATGACTGTTGCAGTCCTTATCAGTCTTGGCTTCAAATTCCTTTATTTTGTTCTGCTTGCAGAGTATTGAGAAAATCCTGATTAACTAAAAAAAATAGTTGCACACGACAATTCTGTGTGTATGTGTATGTGTGTTGTGTGTCTTTAATGTGTGTGTTGTGTGTGTTATGTGGGGGTGTATATGCGTGCTGTGGGTGTTGTGTGTGTGTTGTGTGTGCGTTTAACTGTTCATTGTACAAGTTTCTTCAATGAAAGAATTTTGAAAGAGACATGATAAAAACATTTATTTCAATCTGAATAGCCCACAATATCTCTCAAATGTCCTCTATTGCTAAGATCAATTTAAATGGAGCTGATAAATGAGTTTCTCAGCTAGTTTAATTTTCATTTTGGGGAAATAAATACTTTCCAAATGTACGTAGCAATATTATGAAAAATTTAATATATATACACGTATTTATTTCTATGTATGTTTAAATATTAAGTATCTGACTCTCAGTCAGTCTCAGACATTCATTCAATCTCTTTTAAAACCTTCAAATTTATTCATTTTTTTAATGTTAGGCAAAATTCCTTGTGCCTTTATTGCTGACACTTTATCTGCAGTTGTAAACCTAACATTGCTACTTGGTATAACAAAATTGCATCTATTTGGATCATTAAAAACAAGACCCAGAACCCAAAAAGTGGTTATGTGTCTCAGTAGTATTTAGCTGATACAATTTCTATAACTGCAAAAAAATTAAGGCAACAAGAATGTTATATGGATATACATTGACAATTGAAATAGTCTATCTGTGCCATTGCCTCTAAATAATAAACTTAGGGTGAGGGTGGATAATGGGTACAAAACTGTGCTATCTACTCGAAGTGAATCATTGTGCAGGATATGAATGTATTGAAACAACACACTGTACCCCACAAAAATAAATATAAATACAATTGGGAAAAAGACTAAATTCAAAATTTGTGTTTAGATTATTACATATATTGTGAAAATATGTCCGTTATAGTCTGTACATTAATGAAAGTGAAAATGGAATAAATGTACCAAACCCTGGCATTTCTTTAATAGCTAGTGTTTAGCAACAGAAAATGACTTCATTGTATGCTGGTTGCAGCTTCTGTGACAACCTCTGTTCCAACAGTTTTTACTGCCATTGGTTTTGGAACATCAATTAAAGGTCACATCATTGTCACCAAATTATCTGAGGAGCGTTACAGTGCATCTAAGCTTTTTAAAGTGTCCTCTGCGTCTATTCCTGTGTTAAATGATTTAAAACCTCACGAGAGACCCCAAATCATAATCACCCAGTTAAGCTTTTCTGAAATTTTAAGAATTTTTGGCCGTACAGTAATTAAAATATTTAAAAAATGCATTTTGGGGGGTCATTTGAGACCACTGAGTTGTGAGATAGTATATGCAGTTACAGGTAACTAATACAACTGTCTTCTTTCACCTGTGGTGACCAGAAGGAACCTAGAGCAGGGCTCAAAGTGACTAAGGAGACCCTCGAAAAGGGCACCCCTGACTCTAATTAATGGACTTTATTCTCTTGTATCCCTCTGGAATGTAGGACCTCATTCTGTGCATCTCTGGAGCCCTGCGACCCTTGAAATGGCAACGTTCCCATAAATTAAACACCACTCTGTGCCCCAGTAGCCATGATAACATGAAAATACAGCCTCAGGCATCTCAGCTTATTCTTCCTCTGGTTCAGTGGCCTCCAATGGAGGGTGTTAATGAGAAACAAGACACAAATATCCCATAAAAGAGAAAAGGAGTACTGTGAATGCTACCCTAGGTCCTGTTCTCAAATTAATAGGGTTTGTCATAAGAGGACCCAGTCGGCAAAAAAATATGCAGCATTCTGCCTATATCAAAAAAACATCGTGAGTGTTAAGTATTACAGATTCAGCAAGAGGACTTTAAAGACCTATGGAAGGGCACTATCCATGAGAGACCAGCATGCCACTGTGAGCTTGTAAATCTCCACCCTCCCTCCAGAGCAACCCCCTCCAGATTCAAAATTGTCCTGAACTCAAACTCCAATCCCATCCACGAAGAATTCTGAGTCACAATTTTACTAACCAACCATGAAAGCAGTCTCTCGTCTCTCCTCAGGGTGAACCTTGCATTCATCCACCCAAACAAATATTTAATAAGCATCAAATATTTATGAGACTATATTACTGTCCTACTGCAGCAGTCACAAATTACCACAAAGCAACATAAATGTTTTATCTTACAGTTCCAGAGGTGATAAATCCAGAAAGGATCTCACTGGACTATAATTAAGGTGTTGGCAGGGCTGCGTTCCTTTCTGAAAGCCCTGGGAAAGAATCCATTCATTGATTTTTTTCCAGATTCTGCAGGCTGCCTGCTTTCCTTGGCTCCTGGCTGCCTTCCATCTGCAAGGCCAGAAATGTCTAGTTGAGTCCTTCTCACCCTGCCATCTATTTGCTTCTGTCTTCTGACTCCACCTATACCATTTGTAAGGACCCTTGTGGTTTCCTTGCATCCACCTAGATAATCCAGGATAATGGGCTTATTCAGAGTTCAACTGATGAGCAACCTTAATTCCTCTTTGTCGTGCAATGTACAACATATCCACAGGCTCTGGCAAGTAGGGTAGGGATACCTCTGAGCAACCTTTATTCTAACTACTACAGATACCTCACTTTTTCCCAGAGAAACAACAGTGAATAGAGTACATATCCTGATACCTCAGGTCTCCACAACCAAAACGGAAAAAGATGTGAGGCCAAATATTCCAGCCATATGGTGCTATAAGAACATGAAAGAGGAAATATGTCAGATCTGGGGGCTGGAAAAGTCTTCTCAAGGAGGTGGCACTTGAGCTAAGTATTAAGGAACAAGTAGAATGTTATCAAACTGTATTAGTCAGAATTCCCCAGAGAAACAGAACCAATAAAAATATGATCTATACATATATGGGATATATATATGAGAGATTTATTATGGGAATTAATAAGGCATGCAAGCTGAGAAGTCCCACTATAATGCCATCTGCAATCTGGAGACTGAGGACAGCCACTGGTGTAATGCAGTCCAAGTTCAAAGTTCTGAGAACCAGGAAGCTGATCCTAGTCCAAAGCTGAAGGCCTGAGAATCGTTAGACAACCAGTGTAAGAACCAGAGTCAAAAAACCTGAGAACCAGGAGCTCAGATGTCCAACAGCAAGAGAAGACAGATGTCTCAGCTCAAGGAGAGAGAGCAAATTTGCCCTTCCTCTGCCTTTTTGTTTTATTCAAGCCTTCAATGGACTGGAGGATACCTGCCCACATTGGTGACAGTGGATCTTCCTTACTCACTGATTCAAATGCAGACCTCTTCCAGAAACACCCTCACGGACACACCCGTAAATAATGTTTTACCAGCTATCTGGGCATCACTTAGCCCAGTCAAGCTGACACATAAAATTAACCATCACACAAATGTATGAGAATGGGGAAATACTGAGCTCCAGGTAAAAGTATATGGAATAGTAGACCTACAAGGAGGGTTACTTAGAATTGTGTGTGTGTGTGTGAGTGTGTGTGTGTGAGTGTGTATGTGTGAGTGTGTGTGTTTGTGTGTGTGTGTGAGTGTGTGTGTGTGTGTAGGGGTACTGAGAAAGATAAAGCAAGGCAGGAGTGTGTGTGTGTGTGTGAGTGTGTGTGTGTGAGTGTGTATGTGTGAGTGTGTGTGTTTGTGTGTGTGTGTGTGAGTGTGTGTGTGTGTGTAGGGGTACTGAGAAAGATAAAGCAAGGCAGGCACGATCAGAACTGCATGTTAGAACAATCACTCTGGGGCCGGCCCGGTGGCGCACTGCTACAGTGCACTGCTTGGGAAGCGCGGCGGCGCTCCCGCCGAGGGTTCGGATCCCACATGCAGACCGGTTCCCGCTCACTGGCTGAGCGAGGTGCGGACGCAGCACCGAGGGTTGTGATCCTGTTGCCGGTCCCCGGTCCGGTACGGGCGCAACACTCAGGGTTGCGATCCATTGCCGGACACGAAAAAAGACAAAAAGGAAAAAAAAAAAAAAGAACAATCAGTCTGACCAGTGTAGGGAACACACCAAGAGAAAAAGGGGCTGGTGGTAAGAAGACCAGTCACCTGGTGACTTGACTCCAATAACAAGTTCTTCTTTAGTTTTCCGAGGACAAACCACCTGCCTTGAATTCCATTCCAAAAACAGCACTCTCTCTATCCCTAATTACATGCTTTACCTTGAAGAACAGTGTTCCAAGTCCTTAGAGGGTCTGTAATGACATCCTTCACTTCACCCTCAGTGTCTTGGTAGCTGGTAAAGCCGTCCTGATCCTACTGCTCAGAATTGCCCAAGTTCTCTTTTGGAACATCCCAGCATGAAGGCCTTCTTTCTCTTAACCCACCTATATGTTCCTGTCTTTTCCTGACATTCACAGATACCTTGGAAGAATAAATTGAAGACGTTTAAAAATAGAAGAAACTTCCCTATGAAAAAAACAAGTGCTCCTCCCTTAGAAATATTCAGACAAGTAATGGTGATGCTGTGAAGACTTACAGGAAATACTACACAAGGCAGGACTGCCTTGTGAGGAAGTTCTGCTTGGCTGTCTTTTAGGACGGTGGGACCCCATGTAGGGTCTGTGGATGACTGCTGTTCCCAAACTGTCACCAGTCTTCAATGAGCCAAGTTCAAAAACGAAGAGTAAGAGCATGTTAAAATTTGTATGGCAAGTTAAAGGAATGATGGTAAAGTTGTGGAATCTAATAATATGTACGTGAGCTTGTGTTTGTAGGTCTTTTTATTTCTTTCTCGTCATTTTTTTTTTACACAAGTGTTGGTCCATGAAAAATTGGAATTTTTTTTGAAAAGCGTTATCTGTAGGGTCTTTTTATCTCTGTGATGCTATGAGTCAAGTAGACTCTCTCTCCTGCCTCTCTGTAACATCCACCAACTCACCCTTTCCATTTAATCGTGCACTAAACCCTACCTGACCTTCCACTGCTATTATCTGCACTCTGTAACTTTATCTTTGGTATCTGAAAATATGCTCTTAAACTCCAGACCCCCAAACAGCATGTCCTCAAAATTCCAACCTGTATTAATAAAAACGACTATGTATTGAATGCCTGTTATGCTCCAAGAACTACTGAGTACTTTATGTACATTATTTTTTACACTTATACTAACCACCAGGGAAAAGGAGATGGGGTCCAAAAAGAGGAACTGCCTGAGCCGCTTTGGGGACCAGTGTACATTCTTCCCATTCTGCCATGCTTCGTTTATACCACAGGATCATGTCTAGCTTCACCAAATAATTATAATTCAATCTTTTCCTAGTTCAGGGTCATAATCAATCTAAATCCAGTCATGCTGACCTAAACCTATATATATATATATATATATATAAAAAAAAAAAGTTCTACAGGAAGCTCAGTGGACATTTTTCATAAAACCCTTTAGAGATCTGAATTCTAAGTAGCTAATTGCAAAAAGCTCTTTGCTAAACAGTAAAATTAATGATTTCCAAGGCGTCATTTAAACAGGATATAAATTTTGATAAAAGCTCAATGTCTCTTGCAGAAATCATGCAAATGTCACTTATATAGCTTCACTTTCTCAAAGGCGGCTTGTCAGAAATTGACATTTGATGAAGCAAATCTATTTTTTTAAGGCCAAGAAATTACAGTGGAAGGATATAAAACAGAAGTGATTGTATAGCTGTGCCATGCTGCCCTTCAAAAAATAGAAAAAATCCCCAACATTTTGCCTAAATTCAAACTCTTTCAGAAAAATTACCATAACATCTAAAATTCAAATACAGTATGGAAAGGCAGAAGGTAAGAATTCTCATCTCTCATTAAAAATCTGTTCCATTTTAATTGCAATCTTACTTCTAAATGACCCAAAAAGATTCCAGTCTTTATACATTATCTTCCTTTAACTCATAGTTACCTCTTGGATATCTTTCGTGTCCCAGATAATGACAAAACTCTTTATGTGTATAATCTCATTTATTTCTCACAATATCCATAGGCAATAGGTAATATAATCCTTATTTCACAAAAGAGAAAAATAAGTGTGTCAGTTAGCTATTGCTGCATAACAAACCACTCCAAAACCTGATGGCTTAAAACAGTGGCCATTTATTTTTTCTCACATATCTGGGAGTCAGCTGGAAAGCACTTCTGATCTAGAATGAGCTACTTTGATCTTGTATGGGCTTGATCTTACATTTGTGTCCAGCTGGAGGGCCAGCTAGTGGGCTGGCTAGTCTAGGATAATATTGGCTCACATATTACCACCGGCTAGCCTGAGCTTATGCTCATGGTGGTGATTGGAGCCAAAGAAAAAAAGTAGAAGAGATCATGTGCATTTTCACCAAAAAATTATAAATAGTCCTCTCCTGGTTCAGAGTCAGAAGAAAGCTGACTTGCAGTCATGCTGACCAAATTTATAAAATACAGTACAGGAAGCCGAGTAGGAAGCAGCACCTTTCACAAAGTCCTTTAAAGATCTGAATTATAAGTAGCTAATTGCAAAGGGCCTGGGATACCGGAAGGCCATTAAACACGTAAATTTATGCAATCAATCGACTGTATCAAGACTCAAGAAACTTAGCAAGTTGTTCGTGATCAGGTAACTAGTAATTGGAAAGCAGGTCTATTGGACTCCAAAGTCTGACTTTTTGTTTTGCAGAAAGCCATCTTACTTCTGTCATATGGTACTAATCTTACGGAGTTTTCGGGTTCACTTGTTGAAAATGCTGTATGCATTATACATGCAAAGGATGTGAAAATTGAAATTTTAACTGCAGCACCAGGATGTCGTAGATGCTGCAGATCCCTTCTCCACGTGAAGGATGTGACAATGGATCATAACACAGAAGGCACATTCCTTTGGGGAAGTTACAAAGAGTGTGATCTCCATGTCCCTCTAGTTGGGATGTGTGGGGCGGTACACCTGTATGTCCGTCTAGGGAACATGAGCTTCACTGGAAGCCCGATCTTGCTCCTGAAAGGTGAGACATATGAAAGGCTGCCTCAGATGCCTGGCTCACACCTGAGAAGGAAGAGTTGGCTGTTGGAGTAAGTCTCTCAGCGTTCCCCAACATTCACCACTGACCATAGTTTGAACAACCTCTGATGAATGGGCACCGTTTAATTAACATCTTCCTATAGGTAGATTTTTTTTGATCCAGTTTAGTACCTCTTAGGAAAGCCTCAAGCTGTGAAAATTGGGCATGGGACAAAGAGTAGAAAAATATTTACATGAACACACTGGATTCTTCACACTTAAACTGAGGGACTCTGGACAAGTCAGTCAAACTCCATATCCTCTCTGGCAACCTGGACAGAACTGATCTGGCCAAACTCACCAGTTCATTGGAGGCTTAAATGAAGTAAGTCATGAATGGGTATGTCGTAAAAAGAATAAAGTGTTACACAAATACATGTAATCATCTCTTGAATACAGAGAGTTCTGCCACCACATGCCTTATAAATGTCTGTTATAATTTTCTTTTAAATTCTAACTGTTTTCCAAGCAAGCAACTTCCTGTCTCTTAAATGATCCAGATAAAATTACAATTAGATAGGAGGAATAAGTTCTGGTGTTGTATGGCACAGCAGGGTGACTATGGTTCACAGTTAAGTTCTGTATATTACATAATAGCTAGAAGAGAGGCTTTTCAGTGTTTTTGCCACAAAGAAATAATAAATGCATGAGGTGACTGATATATTAAATACCGTTACCTGATTATTATACAACATATATATGTGTCAAAACATCAGATTGTACCCCATAAGTATGTATAATTATAATGTGTTAATTAAAATTTTTAAAAATCTACTTCGAACCATAGAAAGGAGGGAATGAATAAATATGCTCATTAGTAAATATAAAGAATGAGATTTCTGTAAGTTCATTGAATATGTGACAGACTCTAAACTGCTAAGTGGTTATGTTCATAACATGGGGGTAAAAATCCAGTTTTCTGGCTTTGTGCCTACATCCCATCCTACCAGTACTGTATATTCCTGATCCACTTTTGTTCCAAATGTATAACATGTTCTATTTCTACCATCACAAATCAAAGTAGAAAATTGTGGGATGTTTGCAGTGGCTTTTGATTTACCTTTCTTATGATATACTGAGTTTCTCTAAATTCTGACTTTGCATCAAGACTATCTTTACCTTCTGCAGGTACACTCGATGTGGAGAGGAAACACATAGGAAAAAAACAGAGGAAGGGTGGGGTTCTAAGAAAACAACTATCTTGGGGCCGGCCCGGTGGCGCACTGCTATAGTGCGCCGCTTGGGAAGCGTGGCGGCACTCCTGCCGAGGGTTCGGATCCCACATACAGACCGGTTCCCGCTCACTGGCTGAGCAAGGTGCGGGAGCAACACCGAGGGCTGCGATCCCGTTGCCGGTCCCAGTCCGGTACGGGGGCGACACTGAGGGTTGCGATCCGTTGCCGGACACGGAAAAAGGAAAAAAAAAAGAAAACAAACTATCTTAAAGCTCCCAACTTCATCAAGCAATGTGAAATTTAAATTTACATCACTATGCATGTTTCCACACATTCAAAACATGTGGTGGTCTTCACACGTACTGAAGAGATACTTGCACTCTGAGTCCCTGGACAGAAAAATGAAACACATGTCGGTTGTTCACGAACTTAATATCGACTAGCAAAAAGCCTTTGCTACAGATACATTCATTTAAAAAAAAAAAAATAGATAACATGCAAAGTTTGAGAAAGTGGTGGTGGTTGTTACAGACCACATCCTATGGTAAGAATTACTGTCTTCAAATGGAAAATTGAAATTCTGGCCAACACCAATTTGTCACAGATCCTAAAGAAATTCACAGAATCAGAGTATTTAATTAATCTAAATGATAAATTATGTATGAATCTCAAGGACACAGGCAGCACCTATGAGCAGAAGATTCACATGAGAAAGAAAACTAAATGAGAACACTGTTTGAATTAAGAAATTTACCTTACAAACAACTTTATTCTATATTTTACAGCCTAATACTTTGGAGTCTCATAATGTATTTGCTCATGATCCCTGAAGGACAGAAATATTAGGAGTATTCTTTAGGGCTTGTCCAAAGATGTATCGCCATGTACATTTGCTGTTGCCAAATACACACATTTAAATTAAAATAGCTGACATCTGTTAAGAGTCACCCTATGGAGATGTATATAAAAAAATTAATCTGATGTTAACCCAACAACCCAATGCATACATGATGTTTTATATGGAAAAATAAAATACACAATCATAATTATTCATCTGACAGTAATAGTGCAGCCTCTTTAGGGAAAAAGATAATGGGAAAAATCCATTGAACATTTCGAAAAAATTCATTTTTAATCAACTCTTCCAGGCACCTAACTTATTTGTATGCTTTATAATCATATATTTGTGTGTATATTTGTGAGAATATATATATATTCTCCTGGAAAATTACCATTCCTTAAGGAAAGCTACCTCCTAGAGCCTTTCCAAAAAAAAAAAAAAACATGTTTACATGAAAAGATCATCATTTCCTTTCTTGAATTCTGAAGCATCTCTGAAAAGAGAGGAGAGTTTACAAAATCAGAAAAGGCCACTCTCAGAAAACCCAATCACTTTTCAAGCAACGATACAATGCCAGATGTTAAAATTTCTCTGAGGATCTCTAGAGAAGCAAAAGCAATTAGACATTATCCTTCATTTCTTCTGTTCAGAATCTCATTACCAAAGATTGCAGACATGTCAGTGATGATGTACGTATTGCAGGTGGCACTTTGTCATTGTTAAAATAAAGTGGAATAGGACAGAATCTTACTATAATTTTCCTTGGGGTGGTGAAGAGAGAGAGAGAGAGAGAGAGAGAGAGAGAGAGAGGGAGCCATAAGATGCTGTGCATATACTATAAACCTCATTAATGACACTACACTGTAAAATTACATTATTTTGAAATGTTATTTGCTAGTTACTATAACTACGGAGCACTTTTAAGTCATTTTAACATTTTAACAGATAATACACAATGATAAACTCTACCTCATAGACCTTTTATGATGTGGCCCCAAGACAGTGCTATCAGAAGAATGTCCCGATAGCACCAGAGAAACTAAAGCAACATAAATGTCACCTTAATCTAGGCAACTTCAACTCCAAACTTGGAATCAGTGACATGGAGTCCTAAAGAACAAAATACCTTGGATGAGTCACCATGAAATAAAGGAGTGAGACCCCATGATCCCCAGAGACCCTTCCAAGTCTGTGATGTGCTAATTCTAGCCAATTTTGACTGTTTCCAACTGCTACGAGGACATTTATGGGTAGTTCTGTGTAGAAGAATGAATTTGGGACATCTGATAAGGGGCATGCCATTTTCTCCATTTCTACCTGTCAAATTAAGCTTCTGGTCTTTTTGTGCTAACAGCTACAGAAATCATGCAGAAAAGAGTAGCAACCTGTGCGAAAATGCATCTGACCAGCAGGCCTGGATAATTCCAGGAGGACCTAGTCTCTGCATGGCTGCAGGAGAAACCACAGAAAAGAGAGAAAGCATGGTCTCTGTCCACAGGTCCAGTTCTCCCCACTAGGCATGTTGATGCACATCCTGGCACCAGGCAGAGGAAGATAATTCAGCCAGTGTGCCCTACAAATTAGAATGCACCACGTTCCTGTTGGGGTAGGAACTTCACACAGCCCATCTGGATAATGCACCTCTGAGTCCCTTTGCTGGGCTCCAGCAGCCTGAGATTCTGATGACATATCTAGACTAATGGAGGCATTGTCCCCTTCACAGCCAAGACACATCACATGGGTGCAGGACTCATCAGGAACACGACAAAACCATCCAGCTCAACCACCCTGATGCTCCTCAGAGTCCACTGGTAGCTAAAGAAGTACTTCAGTTTTGTAAAACAGACAATTGCACTACACAATTGCAAATTCCCTGTCCAAATGATAATTGGAAAACTATTAAGTTCACATTATTTTATCCAGAGAGAGAGAAAATAAAGGGAATGACTTTTTAAATAAATAAACTAACATCTTTAATTCATCATCCATGGAATCCCAGGCTTGTGGTAAAATTTTCTCCTGTAAAAGTGGCTGGTGTCAATGAAAAGTAAGTGTCAAATCTCGCCATTCTCTGTCCTTTTGAGTTTTTGTTAAATTGAGGGTAAGCTCACATAACATTAAATTAACCATTTTAAAGTGTACAATTAACTCTGTGACATTTAGTACATTCACAGAGTTGTGAGATCATCAGCTCTGTATTGTTCCAGAACATTTTTTCCCTTTTTGTCTTTTTAAGTTTTTGTTAAATTGAGGGTAAGCTCACATAACATTAAATTAACCATTTTAAAGTGTACAATTAACTCTGTGACATTTAGTACATTCAGAGTTGTGAGATCATCAGCTCTGTATTGTTCCAGAACATTTTTTCCCTTTTTGTCTTTTTTACTGACCGGTAACGGGATCGCAACTCTCGGTGTCGTGCCCATACCGGGGACTGGCAACGGGCTCAGCCAGTGAGCGGGAACCGGTCTCCACATGGGATCCGAACCCTCAGCGGGAGCG
>NW_007731501.1:129704-132185 GCF_000696425.1 Galeopterus variegatus
CATGGGATCCGAACCCTCAGCGGGAGCGCCGCCGCACTCCCAAGTGGCACACTCTCCAGTGTGCCACCGGGCCAGCCCGTTCCAGAACATTTTTATCACACCAGAACGAAAACCCATAGCTGTTACAACTATCAGTCTTCTTTCTTTCTGTATAGATTTACCTAATATGGATATTTCATATAAATGGAACTAAATAATACATGACCTTTTGTGTCTGGCTTCTTTTATGTGCAATAATACTTTTGAGGTCCACTCATGTTGTATCCCATATCAGTACTGCATTGCTTTTTATGACTCAAAAATACTCCATCTCCTTTAGTTTCTAATCTTCCATAATGTGTGTATTAAATAAAGACCACCCTACTTTCCCATGAGGTTTTTCCTTTTTTTAACACTGACTCAGACTATGACTACTTTTCATGTTTCAGCAATTATAATACATACGTGGTTTAAGGGAAGTGGGATACCAAATCTCAAAACATTCAGAATCACAGAAACAGAAAATTAAATCTGCTAGAAATGTAGAGCTACCTATTACCCACTGTTTCAGATTACAAAGATTGTTCTGTGTTATTTTTTTCCTCTCAAGTTTTGAAAATTGAAATTTACTCTTTCCACCCAGTGCTGAACCATTTCTAAATAATTCATTTCAAAGACTAGTTTCATGAAATCATACCAAGGTGCCAATTTTATTCCTGCCAACTAGAGAGCTGAATTTGAAATGGATGGTGCATCTCTGCTGAGCTTCGTTAACCTTCTTCTTAGTGGAGTCACACCCAATGTGCTTGTAGAGCTGGTTAGTCATTTTCTCAAAGCTTCATCCTACAAGTTCGCGTTCTCCCAATTAGAAACTGAGTGTTCAGTTTAAAGCTTCACTCTACATTCAATGCAAATGTCACTCTGGGCTGCCACAAAACTTTTGACCGGCATTTCCCAAAATGTGGTCAGGGGACAAAGCTTTTAGAATTCACCAACAGATGCTAGGAAGGCAGGGGGAAAAGGCTTTGTCATGCAGTAAGTCTGAAAAATTCTGAATTAAACAAGCTTCAACCAGTTTCTTACCTCCGGGGTTTGCTGATTTGCATATTGCTTCATTGGGGTGCGGGATGGACATTAGAACATTTCTTAGTTTTATTTAGTCTCAGAGACCTTCCTTCAAGAAGCCTCTATCAGAGCTAGTGTTTCTCAGAACATGCCATAAGAAATACCAATCTTGGCCTGTTTCAATTACTTATACCCTAGAATGACAAATAAATCTAGAAGCAAGTAGGGCTAGCAACTAGGGGGATGAGTCAAGGGGAACAGGACTCAGGAGGGATGTGCAGACACTCACAAGGGCTTATGGGAAGCCCTGTGGTTTGGGGATTGGGGTAACTGAAGAGAAACTTAATTTGCTTTGAACCATTGTATCACATTGTCTCTGATATGCATCCAGACTCTGTAGGAATTACTAAGATCAAAGAGGTAGAGCAGAATAGAGAAAGGTGCTCTGTTTAAAGAAGGGATGGGGTACCTGGACACCTCTCCACCTGTGATGGCTAATTTTATGTGTCAACTGGATTGGGCTAAGCGGATATTATTATTCTGGGTGTATCTGTGAGGGTGTTTCGGGACGAGGTTCACATTTGAATCACTAGGCTAAATGAAGTAGATTGTCCTCCCCCATGTGGGTGGGGCATCACCCAGTCTGTTCATTTTCTACCTGATTCCTGTTACATTGACCCAAATAAGTCAATTAAGAAGACAGATGGCCTGGTATCTACACATATATTCAAATTAAGTTAGATTTGTTTGTACCTTGTATTAAACAGTTTTCAAGGAACCAGCTTTGTAATAAAACTGTAAGCATAGCACTGTCCTGAGTTCAGGGACAGTTATTAGGACAGCTATTAGATGGTTTTGATCTGGCTGCTGTTGTTAATTAAAGACATATTAAATGAAAAAACTTGTGTGTTCCATGCAGATGTGCTTAGAGCAACAGCAAAAGGTTAAAATCTGAGGAAATTCAGCAAATACTGATTTATTTGTTTAAAACAGCAATGAAGACAAAACCACCAAAAGCATTTACTGTGGGACACAGAAAATATTTTTGAACAGGCAGAATGAAGAATTAAAATTATTAGGTTCAGGGAGGACCACTTAAGATGGTGCCACCCACAAGATACTCAAAATGGTGGTTCCCACCCTATGGGACTTTCCCATAAAATAAAAAGAAAAAGGATCTCATAGCTGCGACAGAACTCCATGCCATTTGTGCCCTCTGAAACCCTACTTTACATACTATGGGAACCTGATGGATCTTGGATGTGACCAGCACCATTTTGCACACAATAAGCACAAAGTGGCTGCCAGCCGCTGCCTTTGTAAGGAACCTCACAATTTCTGAGAACCAGAAACACTTTTGCTTCTGCAAGGGCACAATTCTCCACCCTGGTTGCATAACTTCTGAATTAGCATAAATGCCCCTCCTTGACTGTATCC
>NW_007731501.1:132195-133331 GCF_000696425.1 Galeopterus variegatus
CACAGAATGGGTTGATCATGTTGCTCTGACAGAATTTCTTCTCAGTGGTAAGAACAGTGGAAATACAGAAGTTTAGAAGCACCTGGACATGTTTCAAATTACAGCAGTCCCACATTACCTGCAGTTTCGCTTTCTGAAGTTTCAGCTACCCTGGTCAACCATGGCCCAAAAATATTAAATGAAAAATTCCAGACATAAACAGTTCATGAGTTTTAAATTGCACTGTTCTAAGCAGTGCGATGAAATCTCATGCGCTCCCGTGTTGTCTGTCCCATGCAGGATGTGAGCCACACCTTTGTCTAGTATATCTGTGCTGTCTACACCACCCACCCACTAGTCACTTAGTAGCCGCCTGGGTTATCAGATTGACTATTCTGGTAATGCAGTGCTTGTGATCACGTCACCTTTATTTTACTCAGTAATGGTCCCAACACGCAAGAGTAGTAAGGCTGGCAAATTTCTATAATTGTTCTATTTTATTATGAGTTATTGTTGTTAATCTCTTACTGTGCCTACTTTGTAAATGAAGCTCTATCACAGGTGTGTATGTATAGGAAAAACATAGTACACATGGATACTTCGAAAAGTGTGGGGGAAAATATAATTAAAAGATGATAGGGCCGGCCCGGTGGCGCACCGCTACAGTGCGCCGCTTGGGAAACGCGGCGGCGCTCCCGACGAGGGTTCGGATCCCACATGCAGACCGGCCGCTCACTGGCTGANAACCAAAATTGTAAACCTAAAAAATCACCTAATTAACAAAAGGCCTCAACAACTCCCATTGGATATTTCATTTAACTCCTCATTAACATAAGCCGTGGACAATCAGAACAACACAACTCACCATAAGAAGAGATATAAGCCCAGCCCCCAGAGGGCAGGGCAGGCTAGGTCCTCCACCTATGCCTCCACCACGTCACCTGTGCCAATAAACTCCTGGCCGCATTTCTCATCTCGGTACCAATTCTTTCCAGGCCTTTCAAAAATATTCCCCCAAAAGAACTTGAGGAGCAGAAAAATTAGAGTATAATGTGGTCAACTGAGGGAACCAGATGGGAGTGAATATTTGGAAGGACACAGAATGGGTTGATCATGTTGCTCTGACAGAATTTCTTCTCAGTGGTAAGAACAGTGGA
>NW_007731501.1:134742-137016 GCF_000696425.1 Galeopterus variegatus
TCCTGTAAGGTAGTTTTAAAATAAAATGCAAATACATAGCTCAATTCTCTTTCCCCTTCTACTATAACTTTGGCTGCCATGTATTGATCACTCACCCTGTGCCTGTCTTTACAAGCAATACCCAACCCAATTATAGTAAATATTTTGTCTGGTCTTTGTCTTCGGTTCTTGGCACAGAACTTCTGAAACCCTTGGAATTTCCTGCCTACAGGGAGTTTCTTTGTTATGCTAATGAAGTGACTAAAGGTGAGAAGTCCCTAAATAGTTTCAGGATGGGGGCTGGTCCCAAAAAAGACCAAGCATGTGATTGGAGGCTTGGGATTTTCAGTTATGCAACCTCCGGGGAGGGTAGGGGCTGGTGATTGAGGTTAAGAAGTGCCCACTAATTTAATCAGTCATGCCTACCAAATAAAACCTCAATAGGAACTCTGGACACTGAAGGAATCTCAGTGGAGATTCCTGGCTGGTGAACATGTGCTGTGCTTGAGAGGGTGACACCCTGATTTCACAGGGAGCCAGCATAGAAGCTCTGAATTTACCCGTAGACTGTACCCTAAATGTATCCTTCATAATAAAACTAATCATAAGTAGAGTACTCTACAGAGTTCAGTGACTTGTTTTATTGCATTACAGAACCTGAGGGGTTCACGGGAACCCCTGAATTGATAGCCAGTTGGTACAAAGTACAAACGTCCTGAGGACCCACAAAGTGCAGCTGGCATCTGAGGACTGGGCAGTCTTCTTAAAGACCAAACCCTTTAAGTCGTGGAGGCTGAGCTAACTGCAAGTGTTTAATGCCAGAGCCGGATGGCAATACGCCCAGCTGGCACTGTAACAGAATAACAACCTCTGAACACAGTTCTCCTATCACCTCTGGAGGTAGATACGGTTATGTATCCCATTTTGCAGATGAAGAAACTGATGCAGGGGGAAAATCATCAGCTCAAGGTCACATTCTTACTCCTCTCCTGTTCTGCCTCCTAATGAAATGCTTCTGCTTTATCCAAAACCTAGGAAAATATGTTAGTGAGGTGAACCCTGCACCCTCCAACAGATAGAAAAATATTATGATTTCAATGAAGTGCAGTCTGTCGCCACAAAATGTTCAACCCCCGGGAGAGAAAGAGAAGTAAACAAACACATACTGAAACTGTAATAAAAGAAATAGGCACAACCACGGGGGTATCTTTATTGCTGTAAATCTAAGTAATTTTCCTGAGATTTGATAGAGGGAGAACCAGTAACCACATTGACATATACAGACATTTTCCAATGTGATAAAACCCTGGAAAATCCCATCTATATTGACTTTATAGCATAGAAAGATCTGATGAAAGTTTCCTCAAGCAATACCCTGCACTTCTCTTGAAGCTAGTGCAGAATTTACATCTCTGTAGAAGAACCAAATCTTTGATCTGACCTTAGGAGGTTTAGGGACTGAAGTCCCAGAGGCTGCCCACTGGCCTGGTGACTAGGAGTCCCTGCTATATGCACCCGTGAAAAGAAAGACCCATGCCCAAAGTTTGAAATGTTGCAAAAGTGAGGAGGATTTCTGATTAATATATCAAAGTGGGGTTTTTAACTGCACGTGGGGCTCATGGTTTCAGGCCTTTGCTTTTTCTCCAGTGTCTTCTAAAGAAATTCCATAATGTTACATAACAGTGCTTAATAGGCCATGTTTCCAGGTATCATTAGAGTTATACACTATTAAAATTCAAATTGTGATATTTGAAGTTTGCCCATGTCACCATTTCAGGAAATATGCCTGTTTTGAAGTTGTGCCAACATTGGCTTGAAAGGTCTCGCCTTAGCATCTCATTCTAATGGATGTTTTGGTGTGAGTTCTTCGGGCTGAGGCCAGGAGTTGGTGTAGAGTTTATTCAGGTGTTTGTGGGAAGCACAGGAGAGGTTGAGGAGAAGGCAAGCTGGAGAAGTCAGAGGGGATGAGTTAATAAGCAGAGGGCTCCTGGGTCACTCTGTGTTCCCTCAGGGGGAAGATGCGGTCTTGGAAACATCACCCCACCCCAGGAGGAAAGGCATTTGACTTCAGACTTCGTCCTCCAGTGCTAAGGAAGGGCTGTCTCAGGGGTTTTGACCTGCTTGCAGCCAAGCAAGTTCCCTAGGGACAGAGACAGCCCAGAGCTGAGAAGAGGGAGACAGATTACTTGGGTGGGAAGCTGTCAGCTTAATGAGAACTGTCGGCTACCCCTGCTGCTGGACTCAGATGGGCCGAGGGGATGAGATGGGGGGATCCTTGCACCTTCCACTAGGTTA
>NW_007731501.1:137138-152135 GCF_000696425.1 Galeopterus variegatus
GCTGGACTCAGATGGGCCGAGGGGATGAGATGGGGGGATCCTTGCACCTTCCACTAGGTTACAGTGATCTCTGACTCACTTACTTGGAGGTCTTATTTTCAGATGTGCAGAAGCCTGAAGAAAATTCCGTCCTTTCTAAGGATGTTTCCGTAGCACCTTCCAGACTGGAAAGGCCCCTGGTCTGTGCCCCTGAGCACCTCAGGCTTCTATTTCCCGATTGCCTCCTCAACTAGAAATGCAGCGGCTGAGACAGGTAGGCGCCGAGTCTCCCGTGCTAGCAATAAGCCTCATACAGAGAAAGAACTCAATCATTTTGTCAAATGAAGGCATGAATGGATGGACAGAACGGTCTCCCACACATTGAGTTCAAACCAATAGTGGATCATTTGCTGAAATCCCAAAAGATGTTCGTTTTACATTCAGAAGTCTGAGACAAGAAATGAATGAGTTTTTCAACTAATTTTTTCATGTCATTTAAAAACTGGACAGCACATAAAATGAGTCATTAAAGTGAAAATTTTTTAAAAGAACCACTGAAAGGGACTGAGTATTTCCCACGATCCTTTTATATCTTCTTAACTCCCTTTGCATAACTCACTGTTAAGTTCTGTACAGAAAGAGAACCACGTATTGAAATTTCCCAAGGGTGAACTTAGAGGGTATATGGCCATGAGGCACAACCATTCTTTATTTTAGACACAGCAGTGTGATTTTCAAAGAGTCCTTCCCACGATCAGATTTATAGCTTGAGATTTCAAAAATCTATGTTCTACACTACCGGTGTTGGCTGGTAATTAATTTGCAAACGTTGGTGGAAAGAAGTGATGGTTACTCACAGTGTTAGTTCAAGGCTGGCACTGTCCAAAAGAAATTGAATGCAAGATGTAAATAGGAGCCATGTGTGTGATCTTAAATTTTCCAGTAGCACCATTTAAAAATAATGAAAACAGGTGAAACTAAATTTAATAACATATTTTATATAAAGCCATATACCCAAAATATGATCATTTTAGCATGTCAATAATGCTTTGTAAACTGCTGAGATATTTTACATTATGTTTTTCGTACTACGTCATAGAAATCTGCTGTGTATTTTGCATATAAAACACATGTCAATTTGGACTTGAAACACTGTAAGTGTCAATGGCCATGTGTGGCGAGTTGTTGTCATCTTGGATGTTAAAGTTCAATGGCCATGTGTGGCGAGTTGTTGTCATCTTGGATGTTAAAGTTCAGCTTACCTTGGGGGGGCCCTCGGTGGAGGGGAGACCTGAAATAGGTAAATGGAATTCAAGACAGAGAAGGGAATATTTTCCTCAGATGGTTCATCCATTGTAGATTCCTTTTTGTGAACGTGCTACACACTCCCTGCAATGCCAGAGTTCTCTGCCGGTGTCTATGTTGGTGGCACTCTGTCACGTGGCAGAAGAATTGTGGTTTGGAACATTCTGGAAAAATGAGTATAGGGGAAGTTAAGAGAATAAGAGTTGAAGCTTTGGGTGCAGACAGTACTTCAGTCCTTGGGAGAATGACGAACTGGTCTACGTCCAGCCCTGCCTTTCTGGAACCACCCATCCCCAACACAATAAAACACCAAGAAATGTATCTACTTCCCACTCATGATATCTTTGGTCTTTTCCCCCAATTGAAAGAGAAGCTTATGTTGGCTTACCAAGAAATGTACCTACTTCCCACTCATGATATCTTTGGTCTTTTCCCCCAATTGAAAGAGAAGCTTATGTTGGCTTCCTACGCCACGGCAACAAATGACCACAAATTCAGTGGCCTCCAACAGCATAGATGTATTATCTTACAGTTCTGGGAGACAGAAATCTGAAAGGGGTCTCACTGGGCTAAAACCATAGTGTCAACAGGGATGCATTTATTCTGGAGGCTCTAGGGGAAATCTGTTTCCTGGCCTCTTCCAGCTTCTAGAGTCTTCCTGAATTCCTTGGCTTATGGGTTCCTTCCATCTTCACAGCCAGCAGTGTCCGGAAGTGTCGTTCTCACGTCACATCATCTGAGTCTTCTTTCCTCTTCTCTGTTTAAAGACGTCTTGTGATTCCATTGTCTCTCCCCTCTAGATAATCCAGAATAATCTCCCCATTTTTAAGATCAATTGATTAAATCCCTAATTCCATTTGCAACCTTAATCCCTCCTTTGCCATATCGGGTAACATATTTACAGGTTCTGGGGATTAAGATATAGACATTGTTTTTTTTCTCTTTTTTTTTTTTTTGTAGGGTGGGGTGGGGAGTTATTATTTTGCTTACCTCAGACTCTTTTGCTGGTAATATTGTGTTTGCTGAAACTGTAAATTCTGAAACAAAATGCTCAACCAAAGCAGTAAATGGTTTTCTTTTCCAGAGCATAGGTATATGTTCATTTATTAGAAACTATTACTTACTGTTTATTTTTTATTCTTATTGAACTTTTATAGTGATAGTCTTGAACTACAGTAATGTGTTTTTTGATTTATAAAAGTGTTTATGTAAGTAGCTGGTTTTCTGTATGGGGCAAGTATCTACACGGTATCATCTTAAAAATACTTTCTAACATATCTTTATAAATTCTCTTTCATTCAGAGACTTGCAAATGTTTCATCAGAGCACAGGATGATCTTTCCCATAAAACATATGGAAGATGTGAAGCCAAGAAATATTATAACACTTAGTCACTTAGTAAATGTGTCAATTTGGGGAACAGAATCACATACCCAACACTAGATGTTCTTACCATTAGCAACATCTTCTATAGAGTTTTCACTTTCAGAACAGCACATTCCCTTTTAAAATCATGTGAACAAGTCATTGAATTTGAAATAAGACTGTAACAGCTTTTCTAGGCAAAAGAATTAATTGCCATTTCATTGAGCATTCCCTCAGATACCTCTGTCATGGAAGATATACAAAAAATGAAACAAATTCACACATCTCACAAGTAAAACTATCTACACATCTAAGCACACTGAGTAGATTAAGCTTAAAAAAATATTTTTTCCTTTGGGTTTTGGAAGTGAATTCATCGTTTGCAAATAATAAATCAAATCTGCTTTGGAAACAAGTACACACAGTGATGGGAATGAAAGTTTGCTTTTCTTATTTAACATTTACATTATTGTCTTATCATACAACCATACTGTACCACAGAATGCAAGCTGGTAGACAGTTGGTAAATTTTTAAAAAATTAATAAATAGAAAATTTGATTCAAACATTTTCCTAAAAGTTGTTTTCTTAAAGTCAATGTTTACTATATGGAGTGTTTCTTTGCCACAGGAGCAAAAGTGTGTTTTAAATACTGAAAAAAGAGAATTTATTCAACCCACAGATACTAATTTCACTCTAGACTGTATCATGGAATCGGGGGCACTGTACCCTGTAAAAGGGTGAGCCCACACTGACCCATCATGTTGCGAGGAAGGGACACCACTGTGTGACTTGTCTCAGGAAGAAGGTGCCTCTTTGTCACACCTGCAAGGGACTGCATTGCTAGTGCTGCTTCCATCTGGTGCAAAGAGGATGAGCAGCAGAGAAGACCCACTCCAAGGGGATGGCATGTCAGAGGTTCAGTCAATTCTTTTGACTTCGATGTATAAGAGCATTTGCTGTAGTGGGCACCAATCTGGGAACTGGGGATGCGACAGGTAACATATTAACGAGATCTCACTCACATTATGGTGGAGATGAATGAAATGTCATGGAAACTCAAAGAAAGAGAGAGGGCACCAATTTACTCCAGGAACAAAATACGACCTGGAATGCAGATAACAGAAAGAAATCGATCGGGTCCCAGAGTGTGGGTGTGGGGTTAGATTGAGGGGATGAACATGGATTTTAATCAGAGGAAGGAGGGCAGTATCCATGGTCATGATGTTTCCACATTCTTTTCATTGCTCTGAGTAGGACACTAGTAATATTCCAAGAACCTTTCCTGTATAGAATATCCAGACCAGGTTTTACCTTTTCTGATTGCTGAGAGCCCCAAGAAGTCCTCTGCAAATAAGATTTAAGTCACTGCACTGAAGCTTTCCTAGAGAACACACTGCCCCTACCCTTTAAAGTTATTGTCAGAGCTTCAGGATTCTCATTGTCTTATGAATTAACAAAAAATGCTTATTTACTGAAAGCCTACTTCGAGTGGGGTAGTACTCCAGGCATAGCAGGTTCAGTAATAAACAAAGAAAACCATACCGTTGTATTCTTGCAGATTACACTGAAGCCAGGGTGGTGTAAGTATTGGTGATGGAGATATCGCTGTTGTTGGTGGTGATGGTGTTGTTGGTGTTGCTTTTGATGATGGAGGTGTTGATGGTAGTGTTGTTGGTGGTGTTGGTAATAGTGATGGTGATGATGATGATAATGGTATAAATAGAGGTGCTGGTGTTGATGATGGTAGTGTTGATGGTGATGATGATGGAGGTGCTGGTATTGATGACGGTAGTGTTGATGGTGATGATAATGGTAGTATTGATGGAAGTGCTGGTGTTGATGATGGTAGTGTTGATGACGATGATGATGGTGGTATTGATGGAGGTGCTGGTGTTGATGATGGTAGTGTTGATGGTACTGTTGGTGGTGTTGGTAATAGTGATGGTGATGATGATGATGATGGTATAAATGGAGGTGCTGGTGTTGATGATGGTAGTGTTGATGGTGATGATGATGGAGGTGCTGGTATTGATGACGGTAGTGTTGATGGTGATGATAATGGTAGTATTGATGGAAGTGCTGGTGTTGATGATGGTAGTGTTGATGGTGATGATGATGGAAGTGCTGGTATTGATGATGGTAGTGTTGATGACGATGATGATGGTGGTATTGATAGAGGTGCTGGTGTTGATGATGGTAGTGTTGATGACAATGATGATGGTGGTATTGATGGAGGTGCTGGTGTTGATGATGGTAGTGTTGATGACAATGATGATGGTGGTATTGATGGAGGTGCTGGTGTTGATGATGGTAGTGTTGATGGTAATGATGATGGAGGTGCTGGTATTGATGACGGTAGTATTGATGGTGATGATGATGGTAGTATTGATGGAGGTGCTGGTATTGATGACGGTAGTATTGATGGTGATGATGATGGTAGTATTGATGGAAGTGCTGATGTTGATGATGGTAGTTTTGATGGTGATGATGATGGAGGTGCTAGTATTGATGACGGTAGTATTGATGGTGATGATGATGGTAGTATTGATGGAGGTGCTGGTGTTAATGGTAGTGTTGATGGTGATGATGATGATGGTGGTATTGATGGAGGTGCTGGTGTTGATGATAGTAGTGTTGATGGTGATGATGATGATGGTAGTGGTGGAGGTAGCAGAGGTGGATTTGTTGGTGGCATTGGTGCTGTTGGTGATGTTTGGTGAAAAGGTGGAATTGGTGGTAAGATGTGCAGGTAGGCAACAAACAAATTAATGTACAAGAAAAATAACAGATAGCAGGACATGCCAAACAGAAAGCAGAGAATACACAGTGTGGTGCAGTGGACCTGGGCTGCCACTTCAGGTGGATGACAGAGTGGTCTCTCAGACACAGTGGCATTTAAGCCAAGATCTCAGAGCTGAGTGGCCTGACCCAGGGCATCCTGTGCTCCATATTCTTGATTCAGATGTCATTGAACAGGACTAAAGGTTCAGGAATACTAGTAATAAAGCACAGACATTAAGAGAGAATGTTTGTGCTCAAAATATGAATGGAGACTCTCATACAACCTTATATTTTTCTCTATGAACATCTGAGAATTTCTTATGACAATTTTTTCATCATATCATATAAACTATGGAGGGAAAAAGATCCAGATTAGTATTTAGCATTTATTTTAAAGTCTGCTTTGTGTGTCTACTCCAATGTCTTTTCTTAGCTTCTAGAAAGTGTTTCTGTTCCTATGAACTTGCTTTAAGTAGGAAGACTGCTTTATTTATTCTGGTGTCTTTACATTCTTGAGAATGTCCCTGCAAAAGTCTATGTCATCTGCAGAAATAGTCTTTTTCTGGCAATTTTCTAATGACTGATTTAGCTCTCTTTGTGTGTCTTTAAATAAGGAACGAGCAGCTAGTCCTGGGCTGTTAAATGGGAATATGAGGGTGTTAGCATCTCACCCACTCTTCCCTTTCAATATTTTGTCTAATCCTCACTCACTTTTCCAATCTACTTTGAATTTGGCACTATAATTGCCTGGCAAAATACTAATTGCTAACCCAGGGAAGATGAATTGCTAAAGACGCTTTGCAGTAGATACTGCTGGCGTCCTGTCCAGGTTTGTTGTTTGCTACTTTATCCCCAGGATACCCATGCCCCAGATGAGAAGACTGTTGCCTGCCAGCAGCTCAGAGCTGTATCAACTGCTCTCAGCCAAATGGGAAATACCTAGGAGGTGATGTCCCTCCCCAGGGGTGGCCCAAAGCCAGTGACTGATACGAGGGTGTTCCAGCTATCTACCACTGCATAGCAAACCACCCCAGAGTACTGGCATGAAACTAGAACCATTTTATTATGTTCATGAATTTGGACTGGGTGCGGTGGGCATAGCTTGTCTTGCTTCATGATGTCTGGGGCCTCGATAGAGGAGACTTCAATGAGTGGGACTGACCTAAAGAACTGGGGACTGAAACTCTCTGGAGATTTCTTTATTCACTTGTCTTATGTCTGGGCTGGCAAGACTCAAAGGCAGGGCTCCAATGGGACTGCTAGTGAAAGTATACACCTACACACGGCCTCTGTGCAGCCGGAGATTCCTTATAGCGAGGCAGCCTCGGGGTAGCTGGACTTTGTACATCGTGAGTTAAGGCTCCGAGAGTGACTGTGTCAGCAAACAAGGGAAATCCTCCTGGGCCTTTTATAATCCAGCCTCAAAAGTCAACTAGGATCCAGCAAGCATGTAAAAGATCCTCAACATTACTAATTATGAGAAAAATGTATACAAAACCACACAGAGATACCAGCCACTTCAAGCCCATTAAAATGGCCACTATGGAAAAAATTTAAAAACTCAGAAAATAACAAGTGCGACTGAGGAAATGGAGAGACTGTGCACTGTTGGTGGGAATGTAAAATAGCGCAGTTGCTCTGCAAAACAGGATGGCAGTTCCTCAAAAAATTAAAAATGGAATTACCTTATGACCTAGCAGTTCTAGAAATTGAAAGTGGGATATCAAAGAGATATTTGTAACCCTGTGTTCATAGCAGCATTATTTACAATGGTCAAAATGTGGAAGCAAGCCCAGTGTCTGTCTGCAGATGAATAACCAAACAAAGTGTGGTCTATCCACACAATGGAATATTATTCAGACTTCAAGAGGAAGGGAATTCTGGCACATGCTACAATACAGATGTACCTGGAGGAGAGTATGCTGAGATAAGCCAGTCTCAAAAAGACAAATACTGTAAATTTCACTTACATGTGGTATCCATAGTAGTCTGATCCATAGAGATGGAAGGTAGAAGGGTAGTTACCAGGGGTTAAGGGAGGAAGGAACGGGGAGCGATTGTCTAATGGATGCAGAGTCTTAGCTTTGCAAGGTGACAAGAATTCTGGGGTGGATATTTGTGATCGTTGTACAGCAACGTGAACATACTTAACACTATTGAACTGTATGATTCAAAATCGTTAAGGTGGTTAAGCATACATTTTATGTTATGCATATTTTACACCAATTAAAAATTATTTCAGTAATGATGAATATGCTAATTACCCTGATTTGATCATCACACATTGTACACAGGTATTGATATTCAACCCTGTACCCCACAAATATGTATAATCAATGATGTTTCAATAAAAAAAATCAAAAAGTCACATCGTGTCACTTTCACCATATTCTATTGGTTCGAGCACTCACAGATCTGCTAACGTTTGAGGGCAGAGGATGCAAAACTGTCGGGCAGAGGATGCAAAACTGTCTGTTGATGGGAAGAGTGTACAAAATTGCTGCTGTGTTTAAAAACCAGCACAGTGTACTAGAGGCCAGCTCCTTAGCACGAGGTGGGGCACATCCATAGCGCCATTTACGCTCCACAGCTCCTTGTGGGAGCAGGCGGAGGTGACTTCAGCTGTAATGAGATCCCTGTCTACCTTCTCTCCCTGTCCTCACCTGCTTCCCTCATTTCCCAGGAGGTGTCTCCTCAGGGCCCTCATCAATAAATCACCTGCCCTTGAGGCCCTGTCTCAGGCTCTGCTTCTATAGAATCTGAACTAAAACAGACTCTGAGGCTGAAAAAAATCTATTAAAAATCAAAAGGGCAGTGGAATGTTAGATTTTTGCAGGGCTGTGGGAATATATCCTGAAACAGAAAGTCTTTTCATCACTCCTTTTGAATCAGCCCTGAAGGATTTCAGCTACTCACAAGACCTGTCCTGATCACTGAGCCGTGTTCCGGCACAGGCCGTGACTGCTGCTCTTTATTTTGACTGGCTATTCCTAAGAACCGGGCTGCTAACTGAGGGAGACAGTATTAGGGATACCAGAGGGGAGCATCGCTGAACATCTGGGTGGGGGGCAGTTGTCCTCATTTGCTCTGGACTAAGAGGTTTCCTTGGACATGGAACTCTTAGTGTGAAAACCAGGAGATTCCCACACAAATCAGTATGAGTTGTATCACCTCTGGCCAGTTTGCATTCATCTCTCATGGAAGTCTAAGATTTTGTAACACTCATATTAGAATGGCTCTGCATACATATATTAATTTCCTGGGCCTGCTGCAACAAAAAACAATTAAATGGTGGCTTAAAAAATATAAATGTATTTCTCATGGTTCTGGAGGTGGAGAAGTCCAAGATCAAGGCAGCAACAGTCCATTCAGGCTGCTATAATAGAGTAACATAGACTGGGGGGCTTATAAACAACAGAAATGTATTCTAATAGCTACAAAAGAGGACCTTGAACATAATCACCATGGAAAAAAGGTAAATGTTTAGGTAATAGATATGTTATCTACTCTAAGTGATTCATTTTACAATATATGCATGTATTAAAACAACATAATATATCCTATGAATACGTACAATTAAAAATAGATTTTAAAATTGTTTAAAAAACAAAACAGAAATGCAGAAATGTAATTCTCACAGTTCCGGAGGCTGCAAGTCCGAGATCAAGGTGTGACAGATTCTGTGTCTGGAGAAGACCTGCTTCCTGGTTCATAGACAGCACCTTCTCACTGTGTCCTCTCCTGGTGAAAGGGATGAGGGAACTCTCTGGGGTCTCTTTTATAAGAACACTAATCCCATTCATGAGGCTCCACCCTCATGACCTCATCACCTCCTAAAGGTCCCATCTCCTAACACCATCCCCTTGGGATTAGATTTCAACATATGCATTTTGGGGGAACATATCCGTTCAGATTCATTCGGTCCGTAGCAGCAGGGTTGGTTCCTCCTGAGGGCTGTTCTAAGCCTCTCTTCTTGGCTTGTAGATGGACATCTTCTCCCTGTCTGTCTCCACATAGTCTTTTCTCTATTCATATCTCAGTGTCCAAATTTTCCCATTTTATAAGAACACAAATCCTACCGGATTAGAGCCATCTTAATGACCTCATTTTAACTTGATTACCTTTATAAAGAGCCTATCTCCAAATAAGGTCACATTCTGAGTTCCTGGGAATTAGGACTTCACCATATTAATTGGGCGGGGAGGTGGGGGCCACGATTCGACCCATAACAAAGCATAATGCTAAGTGGTAACACGCACACAATTAACATGCAGATTCATCTCCACCTCACAGGCTCTCGTAATCCTTTTTGGACAAAATGCACTCAACAGGAAGAAAAAGGGTGAGTTCTGTTGCACCACTTATACTAGGGATTGGGTCAAATCCTATCTGGGACACAGCTACCAGACATCACGGAGACCAGTCCACTTAGCAGATTAGTTAAATCAGGTGTAGGAATTCGGAGGAAGATCTAGCAGCCCGAGGTATCCCCTAGAAGTCCCTAGATCCCGTGACACATGGCTGCATCAAAAATCAAACCAATCCAACTAATAAATTGCATTTCCAGAGGTATCTAAACCAAGGCAGCAATACCAGGTGAAAACAAACATCTAAATTCATGAGAAAGGCCCCCAGGTACAAGAGAAATCATACACTGTGTTTGAAGAAGCCTCCAACCTTTCTCTTGTACAAGCACTTTGGATTTTAATTTAAGGGACGTTGGATTCATTCCTGCAAGAAATCACTAAGTTGTCTTTTAGTTCTAAGTTATTGTGAATGAAAAGCAAATGCCAACAACATTTTTTTTTTAAGGAAAGTTAGTCCTTCTGGTTTATTGGGTTGTCACTGAGCAAACTTTTGCTTCAATAAATGCTTCTGGCCTAAAACCATTCATTCATCATCAAACAATGAGTAGTCGACCACCGAACCATGAACAGAATTTCATTGACTAAGCCTATGTTAAAATGGCTCATAGATTTTGTCTTTACAAAGCAAGCCTATTAAATGGATCACTACTATCACCAAAGAATGAATTGGCAATTACATAATGTCAAATCCCATGCCCTTTAAAAGTGTGCTAGGTAAAGAAAACTAAACCGTATATTACACTCACCCGGTATTAGATATCTGCCAACACCCACGGGCAATAGGTAATTACCCACTTCTTACTGACAGTATAAATACTAGTTGTCATTTAGATTGATCGAGCAACCAATTTGCCATTACATCAAATTGCATTATATCCTGACATAACCTAAGAATATACGGTTGTTTTTCCATTAAGCAAAACACTAATCAGAAAAATTAAAGTTTAAATGCTTCTAGCACAATTCAACTAAATACCATGGTGAGGATTTTTTCCCCCAACCTGAGCATTTACGGAAGCACAAATGCTTGACTGTACATGTTACTTCCCCATATCCTCCCCCCACCTTTTTTGGGTCTCATTCTATTACACGTTTTAAAAATTTTTTTATCCACTTTATGTGAAAGCTGTTGTCGTAACTAAGCTCTGTGTATCGAGCACTTAAGCATCACTCCTCAGAGAAAACAAAAGTCAAGAATCCCACCTGAGTGTATTGATAGAGCTCATTTGCTACTTTTTGTTAGAGTTCCCCAAAATTGTCTCAGAACAAGTAGAGAGGAAACAGACCACTAATAGAGATGTAAATATTTTGAAAAGATGAGCAGTTGACTGCAGACAATTCTGTTATCAGTGTCTACATCAGTCAGATTACTGTACGGTATAGCACCCAGTTACGTTCAAACTGAGAGGCCACAGGCAGAAGAAGTGTGAAGTTGTACCATTCTAGTGAATTTGATCCACCTAGGTGCCAATCAAATATTCTAAGTACAAACAGAAGTGCATCCTCTCTTAGTGGCTAAGTTTCCCACCGTGCCCCTTCTGGGAGACTAAAGCAATAATCACATTTCCCTCCAGAAGATTCTGAAATAACACCTCCTCTGAGAAATGACATGGACTTGAATACTATTAAAACCTAAATTTCCAAATCTAAGAACACCCTGTGAAAGTTTTCAGAAACAAACTTTGCTTATGTTAAAAAAAAAAAAAAACCTGCCAAATAAAGCTGCATAAGGGCCATGAAAGGGGCGTTTTCATGCACATATTCCTGATAACAGGAACTATCACAAAGGACTCTGCAAAGCCACAGCCTTGCACAGAGGCCATCCCAACCTTACACACAAACACAAAATCCTTCTATGGGGACATCTAACCAGCAACTGCCTGTTCAACCTCAAACTGGTGTCACTGTCGTTATTGATCCTTGTAGCCAAGGATAATTATCCCAAAACAATTCTGTAATTCTCCACCACTTTTCCTATAAAACACTTTGCTGTCCTTTACCTTCCTGAATACCCACATAGCTCACTATAGCATGCGTATTCCCATTATAATGCCTTATTCCCAATTAAAGTCATTATCCTTTTAGAGAGACTCTATTTGTTAATTAGGTTGACAGCCCTCTCTTTTTATACCTATGATGACTCAAAGTCTTAGAGGACTAGACAACCTGAGAAGACAAGAAATATACATAGTTGTACATGTTTCTCCTATACTTTTCGGCAATTAATTTTCATTTAAATAAGTGAGCACTACAAAGTCAAATCATTTTTTTAAATTTAAATGTGGCAATAATGTTCATTAATTGTACCTCTCGCCCTCATCTCCCACACATAAGAACACATTCATACAGCTTTGGTTTTGAATAACTGTATCTGGTGGGGTTCAGTTGCAGATAACAGGCATGACTCTAGCTATTTTCTGCAGAGAGCAACTAACATAGAACACAGTTAGGTCTCTTGGAAGGACTCCCAGACCAACATGACAAAAACAGCACCCGAAGAAAACATCTGGTCCTGCTACAGGTGGGAGCCCAGGGGTCTGCCCATACACCTTAATCCAGAATCCCATTTCACCAGCCAGACCTGCCCCAACGTGACCACTTTTCTCTCTACCTGCTTGAAGTCTGAATGCAGGTGCTAAGAGAATGCCTCTGATTGGTGGACCTATTCACACCTGGAACCCTCGCTGCAAGGAATTCTGGGAAAGTAGTTTTTATGCTTCCATCCTCTGAAGGATGTGGAACAGATTCTGAGTCACTTACGTGTAGCTTTCCATGAAACTACTCCAGGTGCAGGCTTATTCCTACAAACACATTTGTTATGTTCTCGAAAGCCATAGTGTTTTATTGTTATAAATTGTTCTAGAATTTGGGATCATTTTAATCTGTCCACCTTTCAAACTGTATAATGTTCAAGGAGGCATAGTGATAAAGTTAAGCCCCGACATAATGTTCAACTTCTGCACCTTTGGGTCTTCTTTCAGAGAACAACACTCTTAACTATTCACCCCAACATAAGAAAGAATATGAAACAAAAAAAAAAAAGAAAGAAAAGGGCTTATAGCACCAAAAATTCTCCTTGAACCTCATCACTTAGATTTACGGGATCTGCAATAGGGTAGAGAAGCAAGTGAGCACTGCCCACAAAGTTCTCCTGTGGAGTTATTGAGGAGGGATTACATTTCCCTACCAGCGCACGCAGCAGGGTTTGAGGTGGAGAGGGCACGATGCTGAGAGTCAAGGATGAGGTCCCAGCAGTCAGCTGACGAATGCCATTGATTCAGCCAGTTCAATAAGCAATATCCACAGGCATCTATCAGGGAGCTCACGGAGTCCCTAATAGACAGGCACTTCCTAGTGGCTGTAAAACTGTGACTAGCTTGTTGCACGCAATTACTCAGCAGTCTTCAGTGCACATCAAAATCTCTGGAGAAGCTTGTTAAAATAAAGGTTCTGGAGTCCCACCTCGAGGCTAGAGGACCTGCCCCCCACCCCCACGCGATGCTGATGAAGGTCGTTAGGATATCCACTTTAGAGGAATTGGACAATACCACAAAGGAGGTGGGGGTAAGTAATCAGGGTTAGGAAAACCTCATGCAAAGGCAAGAACACAGCCCTTGCCAGTTTCTGATTATTCTATGTTAGAAACGGAAGTGTATTTATTGCCCTGAAAGAGGCATTTTCTGAAACATGCTTATATTCTTAGACTTCAGACAATGCTATTGGCATGGTTTGCAAACCTACAACCTGCCCCACACCCTTATAAACTGTAAGCATGCATGACTTCCCATTTACTATGCAGTGATTATCTCACTACTCTTTGCTGGGGAGGCTGGCTTTGCTTAGCTCAAGTTTAAGTAAAAGAGCAGTATTAATCTTTGTTGTGTCAGTGACAGCAGAAATTATGTTTCCTTCTCAATCTGCCCATCTTCCATTTTCATGAATACTATGAATTTTGCGTCCTTGAAGAATCATCTAAGCCATCCTCTGTAGAACATTACCCACTGATGGAGTTTGGATGTGGTGTCCCCTCCAAAACTCATGTGGAAATTTGATCTCCAATGTGNAACCCTAGTTCTCAGTTTTTAGTTAAGATTTCATCCCATATAGTTTACCTCAGCCCTCACAAATGGCGATGCAGACCTACTTCCAACAGTAGAAAGAGCTGGCTGGGTATAGACAAAAGTGTATACAGTTGTTTCATGCTATCCGTGAGGTTTTCGTTCCAGGACCTTCCCCCTCAGCTCAAGCCCTGAGGTCAGCTCTGTGGAACCACGTAGATGAAAACTCAGCACTTCGTACACATGCAGCTTTCGCATCCTGTGAATACTGTATTTTCAATCCCGGGTTGGTTGGAAAAAAGAAAACAAATCCATGTATAAGTGGACCCTGCACAGTTCAAATACATGTTGCATTCTACTTTCAGTGCTGTGTGTCTTTATGAAATCATCACACCAAAGCTCAAGTGATACTTTGCATCTACAGTTGACCCATGAACAACACGGGCTTGAACTGCACGGGTTTACTTATACACGGAACCTACTTAAACTGGGGCTGACTTTTTGCATGAGCGGGTTTCACAGGGCCAACTACTTAAGTACTTAATGACAAGCACTTAACTACTGAAGTCACTTAACTACTTAAGAAAGTGGGGAAAGTCATAAGGGATTTTCAACTGTGCAGGAGGTCAGAACCCCTAACTGTCCTCTCACCTCTTGGTTCAAGAGTCAGCTCTAATCACTCCTGCCTATACACAAATAGTCACAACTATTGCCCAAAAGGCTGGTTCCCAATTTGATTACAAGCCTCCTCTCTTGCCAGGAGGTCTCTCAAGGCAGTAATGAACAGCATGAGGACTTAAAAAATAATTTTCTACAGTTTCATGATGCAAAGTATCTACTAAATATCCTCCTAGGTGGGAAAGCGCTTTTCTAAATGAAAACTTAAGGACGTGTGTGTTGGGAACATATAAGAAAATGGTCAGTGCACCCCAGATGTTCAGAATCTTGCCGAACATTTGATGTAAACATTCACGTGCACCTAGGTGTTCCTTGGTTATCGTCTAATGTAAGTGCTCACGTGCACCCAGGTGTCCTGGGTTATGAACGTAAGTATAAAGGACTAGTGACTCTGATCCACGGTGCTCCCCAACCCCGGGATGCATGGGGAGTTCCCACCCCCACTGCCAGACTTGTAAACTG
>NW_007731501.1:152710-155871 GCF_000696425.1 Galeopterus variegatus
GAAAATGGTCAGTGCACCCCAGATGTTCAGAATCTTGCCGAACATTTGATGTAAACATTCATGTGCACCTAGGTGTTCCTTGGTTATCGTCTAATAAGTGCTCACGTGCACCCAGGTGTCCTGGGTTATGAACGTAAGTATAAAGGACTAGTGACTCTGATCCACAGTGCTCCCCAACCCCGGGATGCATGGGGAGTTCCCACCCCCACTGCCAGACTTGTAAACTGCTGGACCGGTAAGCTGCTGCTGCCGTTGCTGAGGACTGGGCTCACGTCGTCTGCCAATGGCTCCCAGGGTCTTTCCCAATTACCTAGCATGGACATGCATATGAGGGGTCTGTGACCCAGCTTGGTATGTGAGGGGTCTGGTGACCCAATCTGTATAATGGGTTTGAAGGGTCTGAGTCCTAACCTGACAACTGGTGTAGTCGTGTAGCTTTACAATGTTGATATTTATCTTCAATCATTAGAGATGTTCTAAGTCCACTTCTCATGGCCCAGCGCCATGCTACGCCCACAGTTACTGTTCTCTGTGTTATAAAGGGAGAAACCAGAGGCCAAAGAGCATTTATCTTCAATCATTAGAGATGTTCTAAGTCCACTTCTCATGGCCCAGCACCATGCTACGCCCACAGTTACTGTTCTCTGTGTTATAAAGGGAGAAACCAGAGGCCAAAGAGAATACAGCTCAAAAAGAGCTGTGCATTGTAATGTTTTGGGAGAAACGTGTGAGCTACCTTGCTGTGCTCAGATTGGATTATGTGTGCATCAAAGCAGGATTATATTTGTTGATTTGGCAGAACAGCCTTGAGTTTTGTTGTAGTTTCTCCCTCTGCCATTCCCTATGTGGTCTGGAGCTGAATGTGAGACAGAAAACATAATTATGCACACCCAAGTTCATATCACATGTATTCAACCCAATGAGAGAGCAACATTCTGGGGTTCGGGGGGCGTGTGCTTTGACTTAATTCTGCTGCTCACCATGTCACACTTAGGCAAGTCATTCCATGACTCTGGGTCTCAGTTTTCTCATCTGTGAGGCAGGTTCATTGTGCACTGTTTGCTAACTTGTGAGTCCAGTGAGACAGAAGACTCACGCACACCACGAGTTACAGGAAGCAGGTGTGTTACAGACAGGCAGCAAGGGACAGTGGAAGCCTAGACTTCACTGTGAGCAGGTCCCCCAAGGCTCAGGAGAGCTGCCTGGGGCAGACTGAGTCTTGTCTGTGTGTGTCCAATGTGCCGTGAAGCTGAGGGACCCCAGAAAGCAGCCCACGCTGGGTTTTATACCTGCGGCGATGTGACTCGCTGGACTAAAGCGCTGAAGGACACCTTGTTTCTGGGAGGACACTAGAAAAGACCTTGGACTGTGCCAACGGCTCCCCTTATCTCAGGATATTGCACATTCTAGTTACTCTTAAAAACAACAAGCCAGAAATACGGGAGAAACAAGGCTACCTGAGCACTACCCTGCGTCACTAGAAAAAGATAGATTAGAATTCAATTACAATACGGGAATCTTTAAGATCTGGTTGTTTTTTGTTTGTTTTGTTTGTTTTTAAGATGGTTCTATCATTTAAAATACTGTCCAGCTCAGGATTTAAGATTGTTTAACTCTCTTCCCTTCAAGTCGTATTGCCTTAGATAAAAAGAGAGACAGTAACATATGTTTTGACATGATTAACTATGTCTTGTTTACTTATAATTTTGCAAGCCGCTTGACACTAAATGACGTATCTTATCCTACATCTGCTATGAGCATTCTGCAAGTCTATAATTCTTTTTTAATAGGAGATTTCTATATTAACATGAACATTTAAGAAGTAATTTTAAAACAGAAGCCTATTGTAAATAATGAGATTTGGGGGAAGATAACACAGGACTTTGCTCAATGTCAGATGACTAGAATTTCAATCCTGGCTCTGCCATCTACTACCTCATTCATTCATTCATTCATTTGCTTGTTCTTTATCCATTTATTTAACAAATATAAACTACTATCCTGTACCAGACACTGGTAAGTTCCGTGTACCCAGCTGTGAACAAACAGCATGGTCTGTTATCTCGTGGATTTTACACCCTAGCAGAGGAAAAATAGAGACAAACAAACCAGAATGTATCATTGGAGAATGAGACTTCACCTTCTGTTTGGATTTGAATCTGCCAGAAACACGATTTGCTTATAGTTGGCCAATCTGTGTGCTGCAAACCTGATCCAGAGGTCAGGGCTTTTCTTGGTAGTCAGAGAATCCACACCATACCTGGAGGTATGTGGTCAACAATCTCAGGGTCAGTGGGCTAATTTACAGCTTACAGTAGCAAACTCAACTTCCTATTACAAACATACTCCATCCCGTAAGATAGCAAGTGCAATTTTTTTATAATGAGCGGTTTTCAAGCATAAGTGCTTAAAGTATGCCAAGGCTCAGTTCAACTTATCAGTAAACCGGGAAGAGCATCTCATAAGCAAATGTCAGAGTGTGCCCAGTTCAGTCCTAACGCCTCGCTCCTGTCACTCTCTTTCTTTGTCATGTGTCTGTCGTCATCTGAATTATAAATATTCTCTGGTCTTCTGGTCCGGTGGCACTTACCGGTGAATGCACCAAGCTCAGGGTGTTTGCAAAGAAATCCCTTGGTGAGTTGGAAGGAAATGCTAGGATTTGCATTTTCGTATCTAATGAATAATAGATAGTAACAGTTTAAACCCAGATTAACGCTTCCTCCCTGCTGTGGTCACTGTGTGAGGTGTTATGGGGACCCACAGCAAAGAGGGGGTGCCTCTCTTGTGTTCACTCATTTTTATTTCCAGAAAATTGCCACCCTTTGCATTAACAAGTGCCCACTCGAGAAAATTTATTCATGATGCTACCTAGACTTAACTATGTTAATTCTCACAAAGTGGATGAGTGACTTAAAGACCCTACAGAGGAACTGAGATTGAACTTCATACGAGTCATGCTGCTCTCCTAATCTCGTCAGCACATTCTCAAGTTCAAAGCAAGGGTTCTCCAGTAAAATCCAACAAAATGTTAGCTCCCACTCCAGATAAAATTCTGAATTTGGGGGAAGACTTTAATAAAGCAATCTGCATCAACTATCACGAGTGAAGAATCTCACCACTAACGTATATTGTGCTACATGAGGCATTACATCGTGGTCTGA
>NW_007731501.1:156595-158160 GCF_000696425.1 Galeopterus variegatus
TATAAGGAATCAAGTTGTGCAAATTTCCCAGGGCACAGAGATTCAAGCAGACAGGGACCTCTAGCACAAGAATCCTGCGGTTGGGTTGGGCTGGGCTGGGTCATTCTGTCTGGGGTGCATGGGTGCAGGGGAGAGGGCTTCACCAGAATGCTGGACAAAGGAGGCTATTTAAGACCAAGCTGGCAGGCTACAGAAACTAGATTTCCTCCTATGAGCAGAGCGTGTTAGGCAGGATAGTGCCGTGCTCTGCTCATGACTGTGGGTGTTGACTCTCCTTCTGGAAGCCTTGGGTCCTCCCATCTGCATTAAGGCTGCGAGGATTTGCTGCGAGGCATGTCCTTAAAGACACCAGACAACATCTGGGGCAATGTAGGTGACCAACAAGCACGCATTCCCTCCCCTTCCTTGATGCACAACATCGATAACTTTTTTCCCCCAATTTTCAGGATAGTAATGATTTAAAGAGGGTGACTTCAAAATATTTTAAATAATCTGAATAAATACCAAGTAAGAATTTTATGCTATTTATACTATTGAATAATAAAAAGTAGGTGATGGTTAGTGGGTAACTAAGTGAATATACTATAAGTAGAAACTAATATACCACAAGCAGACAATTTTTAAAAAGTTAATAAAAGTTAATAAAATTGAACAAACAGAAAATGATGTTATTATAATAATTATTATGTTATTATAATAAAGTAATTATTATATTTTTATAATTATATACAATTATATTATTATAATATATAGAATATAGTACAGTTATATGTAATTATATTATATAACTATATTATAATAATCTATAATAATATAATTATTATATCATTATATTATATCCTATTTATTTGTGCTCAGGTCTTATTTTATTAATACTTAAGAGTAATAGAGGTAGTATTCACAGATATTTGGGGTTTTTTTAATTTAATTTAATTTTATTTTATTTTATTTTATTTTATTTATTTTTTATTGAATTTTTATTTTGTTGATATACAATGTAGTTGATTATTATGGCCCCTCACCGAAACCTCCCTCCCTCCTCCCTCTCCCCCCTCCCACCCAACGATGTCCTATCCGTTTGCTTGTTGTAACAACTTCAAAGGATTGTAGTTGTTATATCTTCTCCCCCACCCCNGAGTGAAGAATCTCACCACTAACGTATATTGTGCTACATGAGGCATTACATCGTGGTCTGACGTGTTTGTAGTTTATACATAATAGATAAGCACATGGTGGTTTCATTGTTTTATTGATAGGGGTGGGTGATCACAAAACCCTGGAGAGTAACGTTCCAGGCACTCTCACTATCTTCATTAAGAAATGTAACAGTGAAAGTTCACCTTTGAATTTCATGGCTGCCTTTGTTTTAGAAGAAATTGATGCTAGGCAACCATGTCTTGGCCTACAGAGAGGGTAATCTCATATGGTTCAATCTGAAATATACAATTTGGCTTTTCTGTTTGTATTAATACACGAAGTCTTGCATCATGCAGTCATGAGTCATTATAAGGAATCAAGTTGTGCAAATTTCCCAGGGCACAGAGATTCAAGCAGACAGGGACCTC
>NW_007731502.1:0-4107 GCF_000696425.1 Galeopterus variegatus
AGGAGAAGGGATGTGGGCATGCCTTCTCTCCTCGATACGCAAGAGACAGGGCCCGGTGGCCCATGCCTTCACTCGTCCATTCATTCCCTCATTTGTTCTCCTATGCGTCCTAAATACTGTTGGACACCTAATATTTCTCAGGCCCTGCGCCTGCACAGGTGAGCCTTGGGAAAGCACGTAGAAGCCCCTGGGAAGGACAAGGTCCTGCCCTCAAGTTGCCCATCACAATTCACTACCAGTGAATCAGGCTACGCCAAGCGAGGCCATTTAGAAAAGAGGTTAAAAGCTGGGGCCCTGAAGTCAGACCCAGATTCTGATCAGGTCTACATGCTGTGTGCTCTGGGGATAGCTGTGCACCTCTCTGAGTCTGTCACAATCAGAGACCTTGATTTGCGACTGAAAAGATGGAATGCAAACTATTAATGCTGGGAGGAAAGGCTATCACTCTGCCACAGGCCTGCCGAGCCTCCACCTTGACTCTGAGAAGGTGGCCCCAGGGAGAGGGCGTCCCAGTGGCCTCTAGCAGCCACTGCTCACATGGGGATCAGCGGTTGGGGCCTAACAGTCTAAATGGTTTGAGTGTTTGTTGTCTTGTTTTGTTTTGTTTTTCTTATCATCTATGTAGTAACTGCTTATTGCAGAAAATTTGGAAAACAATAAGTGCAAAAAAATACAAAGAATACTGCCCTCAGTACCGCAATACAGGGGTCACCACCTACCATCCTGCTGTCTTTCTCAAAGAGTAAAAGTACTTTGAAGCAGCTACTGTTTTCAGTTTTCAAAGTTCATTGTTCTCCAACAAGGAATTTATAAAATGCAGCAACGAATCTCTCTGCTTTCCAATTAACTGCGTTTAGAAAAAATAAAAAGCCATTTTTCTCTCCTGGCCAGGTTTCCTCTCACCTCCTATCTCTCTCTTCATGAAGGTGAATGTTTCTTGCAGAAGGCACGGTGCTAAGCACTGCACATATCTTCCTTAATTCTCACAACTCCAAGTGAGGGATAATCGCTTCACAGGGGGGAGAATGCAGAGCCCAGAGATTGTAGGCCACTTGGTGACACATCTAATATGCGATGGACCAAGACTCAGTTCCAACTCGTTTCTGAGTCTCTGGTATTCCTTATCCTGCACCGTCTCCCTTGAGGTGGTCTCCTCCTTGCTAACTCAGGTCCTCAGTTCAGACGGCAGCTACCGATAGGAATGCACACAGTAGGCCCACTCACAGTTGCAGAACGATGTTGGAAGTCAAATCTCAGAAGCCAGTTACATCTCTGTTAACAGTTGACTCATCCAGCCTGCCCCGAAAGTGGCCTTGATGGCCAAGGATGCAAGAATCAGTTTTAGACAAAAAACCTAAATATATTGAGTGACTGCCATATACTGAGTATTATTCCATACATCCAATTGACAACATCTTATTTAACCAGTATCTATCTCAGGGCCTCAGAGAAGCTTTGTAGTACCTGAGGGTATCATTTTAGCTAGGATTTCCATCAAAATTGTGCTGGCTCCTTTAGTTGTTTGACTCCAGAATAGCCCAGACTTCTCTAGACAAGACACACGACCAGATGACATAGACATTATGCCAAGAGAGACATTCCAATAAGCCTGTATCGGAGACGAAATCCTACATGTTATGGGAAGATGAGAAGCCCAGATACACAGCAGGGAAACAGGGCCATGAGGGTGTGTCGAAAACCAGCAGGAAGGTGGGAGAGAGGCGACAGGACATGTCCAGACAACAGGCCTTTTCCTTTTTCTAAAAGGTACCGTGCTCTTATTAATTAATGTTTTTAAGTGTCTCAAAGATGAAAAGTTGTATGTGCTCTCTTAATATGATTACAAAATCCTTTTGATCGCTGTAAAACTAAACAGCTTTGGTATTAAAAAAAAAAAAAAAACAATTAACAGGCAGCTTTGAAAACCCAAATGACCTTTATCTCCATCAGTGTCCTCTCAGCAGCCATGAGTCACAAACTCTCTGTGGGCAGGAGATGGCCTGGCCCCACCACAGTTTTTGTAGGTCAAATGCAGCTTAGTACACCGCGGCTGGATTTAAACTCCTATTCTCAAAAAGCCAGTCTGTCTTGTAATGACAAGCTAGTCGTCAAAAATTAAAATCCTGCAAAGTGGTTGGGGCAGGAGGAACCTTGTGCTAGCAAAGGGACAGAGAACAGGGGACTCGAAAGCAGGGAGAGAGAGTGGCAGCTCCAGCTACTACTGCAGAGGAGGGCTGCTGCACAGCAGACCACTGCTCCACAGAGAAGCATGAAGAAAGGGCCTGATGCTGCAGAGAGAACAACACACGTGGGCACCTGGGGACAGCCACTGATAAGTTAAAGCATTTTGATATGAAACCCTCTCTAAAGTCTCCCGGAAGAAAGTTAGATGCAAGTCAGCCTTACTGAATTTCAAATTTCAAATAGAGCTGCACTGCATTCCTAATCATAGATACATGTCTTACAACAAGGCCAATTTCATAAGAGGTGTCAGACGCCACTGCATCATTAGGAGATTATATCTAGGGTAAAAAGAGGATTTCTATAATTTGAGAGTACGTCTGTGACATTTGGCAAGTAACTTTTTTTTTTTTATTTATAGAACTTTATTTGGCATCATTCCTTCCTTGGGTATGTGGAACTCTCAGACTGTTTTGAATATAGGGTACAATCAGGCACAGCCAATTGATTCTAGGTTCAAAATTTCAAAGACAATGAATTTCCTTATTCACTCAAGTGAAATCAGAAAATAGTATCATTCAACACTGAAACAAAATGTGTTAGCCTTCAAATGATGCTGCAGCTGCTCATTCACTGTAGAGCCAGTTCTCTGTGTTGTCGGTTTCCTGCCTGTGGTCAGTGGTAAGGGACACCGACTCATATCCCACCACCTCCATTCCCAATGCTTCTCCCCAGCTCAGTCCCTGGGAAGAGGACTCTAGTCTCACGGTGTCAGCTGGAGGAACAGCAGTCAGAAAAGTGCTCTCAACTTTCAGGTGTTTATGCTAAATGACATGAAGTGCAGGAAGCTGGCGATGAATTTGCAAGTGAAGTAAATACAGGGATGCAGAAAAGAGGGAAAGGAATCCGTCTTTCCAAGCCAACTGCCATCACCTGGTTTATGCCTGGGAGAGTGTCAACCTATGTCAGAATGCTGAGCCTTCGTCATATGTATGTGTGTGTGTGCATGCGTATGTAATTTTATTTAGGAGAGGCTTGGCATGATAGCTTTACTTTGTTTTGCTTTTTCTGATAAAATTGTTAAAGATACTTGTGAAGGAAGAGAGAACATGAGGGATCCATCTTTGTGGTGACCTCTTCCATGAAGGTCTCCCGGATTCCTCTGGCTCAGAGTCTCTCTACTTTCTCAACTGGGGTGGACCTGGTTCCCCACCACCCTGAGGATACAGTGCTTTGCACTATAAACCTGCATGCAACCGTATGCTCTCTGCCCTAGCCATGTCCTGACTACCAAACTGAGCAGGTTCATATCCATCATCGATCCAGCAATGCCACTGGAATGGTTACCCAGCAAAATATTTAGTTTTGATTTTTTGCTGTGTGATTCCCAATTATAGTAACAAATATTTTTTAAAATGTTTCTGGATGTATGCTGGTTTGAATAAGCTCAAGAGACCTCTGATGTGATCCTTGACTCATAGGCAAACTGAAGGCCCCTTGCAAGGTTGACTGAGTTCTCTGGGTCTTATATTTGCTGGTGACCATGGAAACGTGGGCATGGCCTGGAATGGATGAGTATAATCAGAGAAAGAGGCTAGTGGGCCAAGCCAAGCAGCCAGGGCCCATCAAATGATCATATCCATTCTTCCATTTTCTACACGTCTCTTAAAATTAAATCACATCAATCTTGCCCCAGTTTAGTGTCAGCCACCACGATATCACTCCCCTTAATAAGCGCAAGTGTCTCCTACGTGGTCTCCCTGCCTGGACTCTACCCCTCCAATCCATTCCCCAGGGTCCAGCCAGAGGGATTCTTCTACAATCAAAAAATCAGATCATATCACTGCTCGGCCTGGAGTCCTTGTGACTTCTCACGCCCTGTAGGATGATGCCCAACATTCCAGAATTCCGCGAGTCCCATCACGT
>NW_007731502.1:4590-5095 GCF_000696425.1 Galeopterus variegatus
GACTTCTCACGCCCTGTAGGATGATGCCCAACATTCCAGAATTCCGCGAGTCCCATCACGTGGCCTCTGCCTGCTGCTCCAGCCTCTGTCTCGCTGCTCCCTACCTCTCACTATCCCCCGGCCCCCAGCCAGACTGAGCTGGCTGCTAAACGTGTCCTCATCATTCTTGCCTTCAGGCCTCTCTGCACATGCCACCCCATCTGCTCTGAGCACCTTCACCCCAACTCAGAGTCCAGTGGCCAGTCCCTGCTGATCCTTCAGACTTGGCTGAGACATCAGCTCTTCCGGGATGTCTGTGCTGACTTCTGCAGGTTGGGTCAGGCCAGGGCCACTTCAAGTGCTTTCCACATTTCCCTTAGCCTCTTGTGTTGGCCTCATCTCCACATCCATCACGCTGTACTGCAAATTACGAGCTTACTAGCCTGGCTCCCCCACTAGGTCCTAAGAGTCCTTGGGAAAGAGGCTATTTCTTGTTCAGCGTGGGGCCTGCAGTGCCTAGGATAGG
>NW_007731502.1:5440-30541 GCF_000696425.1 Galeopterus variegatus
AGAGTCCTTGGGAAAGAGGCTATTTCTTGTTCAGCGTGGGGCCTGCAGTGCCTAGGATAGGGCCTGGCAAAGAGCAGATTCTCCACGAACATGTGATGAATGAGTAAAGAGAGTGAGTGGACAAATTGGTACATATGTTCACTTAATAAACACATGGACAAGACTTACTATGTGTCTGCCTGTTCTAGGCATTTTGTAAACATGAACACATTTAATCCTCACCCAATTCCATGCAATAGGCACTATTTTGGGCCTCATTTTTCAGTGGAGGAAACTGAGGCCAGGGAAGTTAAGTAACTTATCCAAGGTCACACAGCTGATAGTAGCAAGGCTGAGGGTTGACCTCAGACATCTGGTCTCAGAGACTGCTCTGCTCCATGAAGAAACATGTATCAGTGAGCCCCCTGCTCTGGAACAGAGATTGCTGCTGGGTGCCTGCCTGTGCTGGGTCCTGAGGTCACAGGAGGGGGTGACGGCAAGGTCGCCATCAGCCAGGTCCCTAGAATTCCATGCTGAGCAGAGATGTTTCAGGTTATTAACTCTCAAAAGAATCTTTCCTTTAAATATATATGAACGTAATATCTATATTTGTATTTGAGCCTGGGTGAACATGAGCTTCATTTAAGGGGAGTCCAANGGTCTCAGAGACTGCTCTGCTCCATGAAGAAACATGTATCAGTGAGCCCCCTGCTCTGGAATAGAGATTGCTGCTGGGTGCCTGCCTGTGCTGGGTCCTGAGGTCACAGGAGGGGGTGACAGCAAGGTCGCCATCAGCCAGGTGCCTAGAATTCCACGCTGAGCAGAGCTGTTTCAGGTTATTAACTCTCAAAAGAATCTTTCCTTTAAATATATATGAATGTAATATCTATATTTGTATTTGAGCCTGGGTGAACATGAGCTTCATTTAAGGGGAGTCCAACACATGTTAATATCAAACCTGCTGCACTACTGGGAGTCCAATGCCTTAACCCTTCTCAGTTACTACCAAACCCTCTTCCTGGCTTGGAGCTAGAAACTTAGAAACTCCAGGAAAGGCCTTTTGGAAGAATCAGAATATTTTAACTGATTATTATAATATTCAAGATATGTTTCTGGAATTCCTACATTTCTTCGCTGGGAGAGGTAACAATATTCTGTGATGCCTGCCAGCTTCTGAATGTTCCAGATAAAGTCTTGGTCTGATTTCTCTCCTCTTATATGTGTTTATACTTCCCATCCCCAAGGAATCTCATTGGGCAATCCTTTCTGCTTGGGCACATTTCTGCCAAGCCAGGTCCCGGTCTCAATTTAAATTCACCTTGAACATTCCTTAGCAGAGGGGTCCTTGGGCTTTTGGCTTAATTTGGAGTAAGAGAGAGAGAGAGAGAGAGAGAGAGAGAGAGAGAGAGAGAGACACACACACACACACACTGTATCTTCCTTCTGGCTGCTGTTCTAGATTTGTTTCTTGCAGAGTCTGGCTTCAGCTTTGCCCGGGGAGAATTGTGTGCCTTGATTTGGTGGACTTCGGTTTTGTTGTATTGGGTCCGAATGGGAGAAGCCATTGTGGCTATGGTAAATGTTCCTCTGACTTGCTCCTTAAGAGGCTCTGACCCTTCCAGGAAGAGACAAACACAGAAAGCATAAAATTTAAGACCTGAACCAGAGCTTCTTGGGTTGAAGCTGGCAGGCCAGTCCAACATTGGGATTTCTGGCTCTGGCAGGCTGGTGCACAGAAACGGCCAGTCCAATGAAAACCCCAGCTGTAGGCCAAAGAAATGCCAACAAGCACAATCCTATCATTCCACTTAACGGAGGAAGAGGATCCTTGGGACAAGGACAGGAGAGACAACATCCCAAGGAGAATGGGGCAAGCGAGTCTGAGAACTTTGAGCAAAAGCCCTGCCTGGCTCAGCCAAACTACTTTCTTGCCTCAATATTCTAAATGTATTAGTGTTTTCCTCTGCCCAGCCAACATCCACAGAGGATGTGGAAATGACACCTGGGAGATGTGTTTGGAAATATATATGCCTATCACATGATCGTGAAAGTTGAGCAAAGAGCATAATGGTTAGAGCACACGCCTCGGTCAAGTGCAATGGTCAATTCAGTGATATAATAGGGATTAAATTATTCTGCCCAAAAGCCCTGGGTCTCAAGATTTTCATTTGCATTCTTTGGGTCTTATCATTTAGGATTATGTAAAAATGACAGCTGTTTATAATTATTTGGGGTTTTGAGCTGCGATAATTAAAAACATCTGCCTTTATCTTACCACTACCAGACTTAACCCCGTGAGGTTGGGCCTACCGAACTTCAAAGAGGGAAGCAAGAAATAAAAGAAAACTCCACACATTACTAACAAATTTCTAGTGATTCATTTAAATGTATAACCAGTTATTCCAACAGCCTTCAAACCTTTAATTATCTTTTAAATATATATAATTTGGGAGTGCTAATTAGATAGCAATTTAATGCTCTCATGGGGATTCAGATGCAAGGTCTTTCTAAAATGTAAACTCTCAGAGGAATAATCATTGGCATTCAAATGACTGAATTTTTCAGTTATTCAAATGAGTGTGGGCATTTACACAGTTGGGATCATTTGAATATTCTGCTGTCAGATCCAGCTGTCGGTTTTATGGGGCTCCTCAATAGAGCAAGGGTAAGGCTAGGTCATCTCTCTCCTAGTCCAAGTCCAACGCCTTGGAAAGAAACAAGATGGGCTCCTTGGGAAAACTGAACATCATTTAAGCAGCTCAGTCAGGTCTCCTCTTAGAGGCAGATGGCTCTGTTTCCTATTTTAAGGAGGAACAAACGACCTTGGAATTTGCAGTTATGAAAGCTTTAATGTTTGCTTCTCAGGCTTTCTCCATGCTGGTCTGCCTGCTATTGTCCGGGCAGTTAACATATTAATTAATAACTCTCTTCCCCCCAACAGACTGCTATAGATGGAGGAGAGAAGGGTTTTGTTCTGCTTGAGCTTCTACTTCCTGTGTATTCCTATACCCATTGAGATGGTCCTTTAAATTATATAAAGATGTGCATCCCATGGAGAAAAGCAATTGATCAGTCAGATGACACTGGGCATGACAGATGCCAGCACTCACATCTCAGTCTTACACCAAAGTTAGGCTTTGCATTCCTGAGCTGGGGCTAGTAGCTAGCAGCTGAGGCTCATTTCCCCTGTGAGGGGAAGGAGGTGCAGACAAATCTATAGGGATTTTTAAGAGATCATTATTCAACACGTTGTATGTAATTACATTTTGATGAGCTTTTTATTGCTAATTCATCATCCAAGATGGGCATTCTAGATAGGAAATTAATCTAGTAAAACAAAGGTCAGAGTGCATCCAGTGAAAAGAAAAGCCTTTTCCTCCAACAAGTCCTTTTACCAAACAATAAAGCAGCAGATAATCCTATTTCTAAACCAAATTTCCTTCAAGCCATTCTAGATAGGAAATTAATCTAGTAAAACAAAGGTCAGAGTGCATCCAGTGAAAAGAAAAACCTTTTCCTCCAACAAGTCCTTTTACCAAACAATAAAGCAGCAGATAATCCTATTTCTAAACCAAATTTCCTTCAAGCGCCTGCTCTGGATTATAAACAGCATAAAGGCAATGCTCTCTGGTATGCCTAAATACAAGTATGAATTCTCCAAGCAGCCTGGTGTGATGAGAATACATGTGCAGGGGCCTGAAATAGAATGCAAATATTCTATTTCATTCCCGATACCATCGTGTTAATGTGGAAGCCTATGTAGGTGTACTCAAAACTGTATTTGAAGCTCTAGTCTAGAAGCAAATCAATTTTTGCAGAGAAATATTAGCCCACTAGTGTCTTGCTTGAGTTCTCTCAGAAGCAGATCCTGAGACAAAGATTCAAGTGCAATGTTTTTATTTGAGAAGTGTTCCCAGGAGATACGTGTAGGGACATGGTGAAGGGATTCAGAGACAGGAAGGCAGCCAACACAGGTGCATTATCAAGCATGTCACCAGTGTGGGCAACTGGAGCTTCATCCCACAGGGAAGCTCTGGGAGCCAGTGCAAACACACACCTTGGAGATAGTCCACCTAAGAGGCAGCAGGGCTCATCAGTTTTTGGTTGAGGGATGCTAGTTCCTTGGCATGTCTGGCCTGCTGTGTGCCTGGGAAGAGTGGACTCTGGAAGCCAGAGAAACTCTCCACCCAGATTCTGGCAGCTATGAGCCAGGCTTTGGGAATAGGAAGGGTGGAGGGGATGGGAGCAGGGCACCAGCAGCTACTGCCTCATTAAATGCAGTCCCAAAGAGGAACTTGTCAATAAAACCTCAAGTCACCCACTCTTCTCCCTTAGAAGTCTGTCCTAAATCTAGGGACAGCTTCCAGAGTGTGATGTTTCAAGCATCCCTTTGCCTCAGGGTCTTTGCACACACTGTTCTCTCAGCCTGGACCAGTCTCCACAGTCTTTCTCATCCCTCGGGCCTCAGCTTACCGTATCCTTAAGGGCTCTCCCTGACCATTCAGCTAAGGCAGGTGCCTCTCACTACTTTTTTATCTTCTCATATCCTTGGAAATGATAAACTCATAAACAAATGGATAAACAAAAATCATTACAAGTTTATCTAAAATGTTATGTTTTTTATTTATCCATTTATTTATGAGCTTATCAAGAATGTATCTTCTCCAGGCAGTTGCAAACACCAAACACCGGGGGAATTCTGTCTTGCTTTATCACTAGATCCCTGGCATCTCATAAGAGTGACTGGCACATGATAGGTGTTCAATAGATATATACCACATGAAGGGAGGAAGGACAGGAGGGAGGGAGAGAGGAAGGAAAGAAAGGAAAGAGGAGAGGAGCTTAACATATCCTTGAGGGCTCTCCCTGACCATCCAGCTGGGAGGGTTCCAGCACCACAGATGAGCAAGTTACTCTTCCAGGTATCCGAAGGAACCTCTGATGCTCCCGAATTGTGCTGGACTGAATCACAAATCGTGACCTCAAGTTTAGTAGCTCCCTACAGACTTCCCCAGCCACCCAATCCCTCAGCTAGACACCATGTCCTTTTATCAATTCTGCTTCTGGTCAGTATTTTCACTTTGGTGTTTGATAACCTACTGTTTCATTTTTGTGTTCGATTTCCTATATGTAGGTCTTCTTTCTCCATTTATTTATCATTCCACCTCCTTTGCCAGTTGCTGGGATGGGAAAGGACCGCTCTGGGGATGAGGGGTGGGGTTGAGAGAAACATAGTTTTGCAAGGAGGGGGTGTGGGGGGTGTCAGACTTGTGAGGTCCCTGTGAGCAGGGGTCTGAGCCAGACCCAGCAGTGGTTCCCAAACTTTGTGATTTCATGGTTGTAGCATTCAGGCTGCTCTGGTGGTAAGCAACAGATATCAATTCTTAATGACTCGAGTAAAGGGGAATTTATTGGAAGGTATATGGAAATCCTCTGTTCCCCACTACAATGGGAGATAAATAAATTAATGAACGATGACTAAATAAATAATAAAGGAATGGATAGAGGGTCTCTCACTCTTTTCCCCTTCCTTTTATCCTTCCTTCCTCCCACCTTCCCTTTTTCCCTCCTTCTCTTCCCTTTTCATGCTTCCTTCTTTCTCTCTTTCCTTCCTGGCAGAGTAAGGAATAAAGAAAAACAAACCTTCCACTACACTTACCTTCGTATCAGTCAGGGCCCCAGCAGGAAGCATGTGGCATAGTCAAGTTGGCTAATTAAGGAGGGTTTAATAAAGAGGCTATTGTAAAGGTGTGGGTAGGGTGTAGGAAACTAAAAGAAGTGGTGCAGTACCCTGAAGCCAGAAACAGTGGGGACCACTCTCCCACTCTGCATGAAGGGACAGAGGGAGCAGCCGTTGCAGGGGCCCAGAGAAGGAAAGCCACAGCGAGAGGGAGGCTTGTGTGGCTTCACATTGGGTGCAGCCAGTGCCAGAGGACACGGAAGAACACACATCCTGACCCTACCTTCCTCCCTCCATTTCTTGTGGGTGTCCCCCATGGGCGAACCCACCCACAGCTCAGAGCAGAGGAGCCACTGCTGTGTCCCATTTGGCTCAGCGTGCTGGGGAAAGGGGGACATTGGAGAGGCTAAGGGAGGGCCTCAGTCCAACCTGCATTTTGTTAAAGAACCTGAGAACATAGCTTCAAGATGAAGGCAAGTTCTCTCAATTGAGTATGTTTAATTTTACAAAAAAGCACATTGCCCATCATTCTTTGTTTTTCCTGAAGACTGACCTAAATTTACTGACACATTCCTTGACCTAAGCATCAGGAACCACCTTCCTTTCTCCTTTCAGATATTTATTTATGTAAACACTGTATTGCAGGTGGCCCCTCCTCACTGTATTGCAGGTGGCGTTGCAGGCAGGACGTTGGGAGAACTTGCCGGCTGGCGCAGGCTGCTAAGCACAGCGCCGGCCCTCCCGCTCGGTGACAGCTGCAGGTGCTCGCTGGGCCCCGCTGCGCCACCAGCCCAGCATCACAGGGGGTTAATAAGGCACTCTGCACACTCAGAAAATGCCTACGCAACTGATTCTACTGCCCATCTATGCCCTAAGTGTCCAAGCACACACAGAACTTAGGGACCAAGCACCTGTGGGCTTGAGTCCTGAGGTCTGCGGAACAGAGCGCAGCTCCCACGCGACAGAGATCCAGGCGCCCCCGCCTGCCTTGGTCGCCGCGATCCTGTCGGACGGGGTGAGCCTCCCCTCAGGGCTGCGAGGCTTCCACGCGACTGTGCAGACGGAGGCAGCGCCAACTGTGCCCTCCACAAGTCCATCAAGAGGAAAGCGGGCAGGGCTCTGTTTTCTCTTTTGCCAAGTGATGTATTTCAAAAAGAACAGGCTCGCTCCGTGGGGGTCACACAGTCCTGTTTATTTTTTCTCAGAGAACACAGTCCTCTGAGCAGATACACTTGCTCAGCATCAGTTAACTCTTTCTTTGCAACCGAAAGGAATGCACTCCGACCAGGCCTGAGTCAGAGTTGCCTGGGCTCTGTTCTGAGATGTGAATTGGCAGGGACATGGTCTGCCGGGGACCGGGCACACGGCGGTGCCCGCGCGCCACCTACTGGGGAGTCTCTTCCAGTTCATCGGCAGCCTGAGCGCGGAAGGCGAGGAGGCGAGGGAGGGATCCCTCCATCTGGGAACCACGGGAAGGTTTGCAAAGGGTGCTGGCTCCCACGCCCCATGCACCCCGACAGGCTTCATCCAGAGAAATCGTGCCTGGTCTGGCCTAAGGTCAGAAGTCCTGGGGAGCCATGGGTCCCGAGACATGTCCTTCAGAGCGGACTGCGCACCTCCCCGGGGAAGCCCTCCTGCACCTCAGGCATCCTTCCTCCAAAAGAGCAAATGCTTCCTGTGTGAGCCCTTAGCTCTTCTTGGTCCCTGTCGGGAAACTTGTCTGAACTGTGAGCTTCTTATGATGAGACATTCTTCTACCTGTTTCTATTCCTCCACTAGCCAGCCCAGCGCTTGACTCAAGGAACGTCTGATGAATGCTCGCAGGCAAGCAGAGGGCAGAGGGAGGAGCAGAAAGAAAGAGGCCTTGACCAACGACGCCTGCTTCAATTTCTGCGCCTGCTGTAGCAAGGACTCAATAAGTGTTGAGTCAATGAATGAATGTATGGCACCTGGACTTCTCATTTACTGTAGGAAACTGGTACTCAGACATTTAATCATCAACATCATTCAAACATCATCAAAATCATTCACCAAATATCTACTGACTACCCCCTAGTGTAGCAGCAAAGTCCCAGGTATTCACGAGGGATGATACGGGAGAAGTTAAACACAGACATTTCCCAAGAGTGATAAGTGATCCTAGTCAACTAAAGCAGGGCATGTGATGGACAGTGACAGAGGAGGACTACGCCCTTTTGGTTGGAAGTAGAGATACTTCTCTGCTGTGACATCTGAGCTAAGAAATGGAGGATGAAAAACAGCCAGTCACGGGTGTGTCTGGGACAGGATGCCAGGTAGAAGGGAGCAAGCACAAGGGTTTGGGGCGGAAAAGAGCTTGGTGTATCTAGGGAATAGATAAAAGGGCCACAATTGAGGATATGCATAATTATAAACAGATCGCATTTAAACTTCACATCTACACTTTTTGTAATTATACAGAATCTCTTCCATTAGCCCATTGCTCAAACTAAGTCAGTTAAACTTAGATAAGGATTCTAACCACGCCTCTACCTTTTAAGCTCCTACTTAAATTGATGTTTAATATGAACTCTCCAATTAGGATTTAACATATATTGACATGGTTCCATAGGGACCTCTACTTAGTTCCATATGAGAGGACTAAAGTATGAGAACATTTATATTTACTAGCATGTCCATGTGTCAATCCGTGTATTCTCCAAGGGTCCTTCTATAACCAATGTGCAATGGTAAACAAGCACAGAAAAATAAACTGCCCAGGTGTCCACAAGAATAAAGAAGCAAAATCAAGGGGGAAGGAGGAGGGAAGATAAGGAGGGGTTGGCCAACGGGTACAAAATTCAATTAGGTAGGAGGAATAAGTTCTGATATTCTATTGCACAGTAGGGATAAAGTGATACAAGTCAACTAAAGCAGGGGACGTGATGGGTTAAGTTAAGTTTTGTATATTAATTACATAATTGCTGAAGGGGAGACTTTTTAATGTTTTTGCCACAAAGGAATGATAAATACATGAGATGACTGATACTTTAATTACCCAACCCAATTATTATGCAACATGTATGTGTATCAAAATATCAGACTGTACCTCATAAGTATGTACAATTACATGTGTAAGTTAAAATTAAAAAAAAAATAAAGAAGAAGAATCAATGTTTAGAGTGGGGCAGGGGCAGGCACGGAGTGACACAGGGAATGCTGGTGGCATGTTAGAACTCAGGCTGCAGAGAGCCATTGGCCGGAACGGCAAGATTGAATTCCAGAGGGGATGGAAGACTCTTTAATAGGTTAGGAAGATGTCATTTATCTGCACAATTTGGGGTTGTTAAAGAGTTAACCTGAGTTTTCCAGAACAGCAGAAATGGCTTCAGTATCTAAATATTCTGATTTAGATAACCCGTCAACTGAGGCTACCAGATGTGGCTAACACTTTCCACCGGCTGGCCTCTCTGGCACAGTTTGGTGTAGGAAGTTTACTTGGTTTAGAAGTGAATTCACATGGCTGAAACAGCCAGAGCTTCTCAGCCAAACTGCAGAGCCCCTGTGCCTGGCCCTTGAGTCAATGTCCCTTGAAATCTGGACAACCTCCCACTTCCACTCCCCAAGGCTGGAGAGGCCACAGCCTGGGAGGGAGGGGCGGCAGCCAGACTGGAGGCGGCGAACCGACTGCTGACTGTGAGCACAGACGTCCGTGAGGGCTCAGTCACAGGCAGCAGTCGTGGCAGTAGAGTCTGTTCCAATCCACTTTACGAGGAATTCCCTATCATCCATGTTATCTCAAAGGGTCCAAAATGTCTGGCTGTGCTCTAGATCTGTGCTGTCTCTTACAGTGGCTACAACCACATGTGGCTCTTGAGCACTGGAAATAGGGCTAGTCTGCATTGAGATGCAGTAAGTGTAAGACACACACCAGATTTCAAAGATTAGTATGAAAAGAATGTAAAATACCACTAATAATTTTTATATTGATTATATGTTGAAACACTGATATTTTAGATATATTGGGTTAAATAAAAACTTAATTTCACCTGTTTCTTTTTATTCTTTTAGATGTGGCTACCAGAAAACTTTAAATTACATAGGTGGCTTACATTTGTGGTTGGCATAATATTCTTACTGGACAGTGGTATGTCTAGACAGATTCTAACTATAATCCTCCCATGTTTGCCCTGGTATTCATCCATGTGGCTGCAGAGACCACGCATCTTGGTCACTCCCACCCTCCAACCCCTCTACCTCCCATTTCCTGAAGAACCAATGTAGTAGCATAGTGAACTTAGTGCATCTAAACTGATCCGGGTTAGGGATCCTGGTTCTGGCACTTTCTAGCTGTGTGATTTGGGGGAAGTTACCTTATTACTTGGTGCCTCCACTGTCCATTTGTAATAATGGGATATTTACCTTCCTCATGGAGAACCCCAGCTCCTCCTCCCGATACTTGCAGTTGTCTGCAACCCCCTCCAGGCTGCCTTCTAGATACATCTTCCACCCAGGCCTCCCCTCACTTCAGCCTTCCCTGGAGCCTCCGGGACTTTTCAAAGCACACACATCCGTCATAGGCTTGCTATTCAATTAGGTAATGATTTAAAGCATTAACACATACAAAATACTTAGAACAGTGCCTTTCCCATCAAAAAGAATCAACAAATGTTAGAAAAGCATACTAAGACCAACAGCAAACAAACAATGCATCTTCCCTGGTGTCTGTAGCTGCTTTGCATATATCTTATCCATCCTGTTAGAGTTTGGCTTCTTTGAGGCAGGGCACATCTCTGTGCCTCTTCCAGCAGCTTGCTGAGATCTAGAACATAGTGGATACCCCGCAACCGTCGGAGGAAAGAATGTAAACTTCTATCAATCCCATGTCCCGTCTCATCCACCACCACACACAGACTAATGTGACTGGCAAATCTTCTTCCAGAATAAAAACTCTCCAGCAGCCTTCCCCATTTCCTGGGCTTGCAGACACAGAGCAAACAGATTTTGGCAGATTTCAATGTGGGCTTCATGGAAATGAGTCCTAGATTTTGTCTGCCCAAGGCTCCTCTGTGGAACCCTGCCATTGCTGTGGCTGCTGGAAAGGAACTGTGTTCTCTTGGGTATTTGACCAGATCCACATTCCAGACCTCCTCAAGGAAAGGAATTCAACTTAGGAGTCCCTTTCTTGTAAAAGGAAGCGACAGATGGATCACCAAAATCTCGACAAACATAAAGATCCTGCTAAAGACGGCACCTTCCCAGTCCTCCCTCCCTCCATCCTCTGTTGGACAAAAGAAAAGGAGATAAATTCAGTGTTATCTGTTTTAAGAAAAATCCATAAAGCTCTCAAAGACAAAGTAAAGATCAAGAAAATTAAATGTAGACAGTAAACTACACCTTGAAATATTTTTAGCCTGAATATTAAAGAGTAGTAAAGACCAAGAAAAATTTTCCAGGTGTGTAATAACTACTGAAAAAAACATTTCTCAAAGTTAAGAGCAATTAATCCCTCCTGTTGTGCTGTTGTTTTCATTCCCCACACTGAGAACTGGTGCTTGTCTTGTCTGTGAAATGGCCTCTAGCTCACTTGAAGATGCTGTATCAACCTTTAATCTAACACAGGACTGGGCCCACCAGGCACCCAATAAATGCTTGCTGACCCAATGTCAGTTAATCTATCAGTAAGTCACAAGCTGGTGGCAAAGATGGGGTGGTCAAGAAACACTTGGAGGAGGACTAAAGGGAGCCCAGTTATCACAGAAAAGTATTATTTTAGCAGCTTTGCCAGTTAAACCAAAGGGAGTCTGCTGAGTAAGGTTTCTACATCTGAGCTGTTTTTGGAGACGTTTCATGATTCACACCCAAATTATACAAGATTAAAGAATAAACTGGATAAAATCAAGCCAAACATTAAGTTCAGGGGAAATATTTTATTGTACAAATTAGAAAAATATTGGTATTGTGCTTCAGAGAAACCCACTTCTTTCCTCTGGCTGCAGGGGCAGAAACAACCTCAATGGCAGATGGAGAGGGAACATAAGTTATTTTAAGCAAACTTGCTCCATCTCCCCACGCTGGCCACAACTCCACACTCACACCCACCATGCTAATCTGGTAGTCCTGGCCAGAACTGAGCGGAACGTCCATTTATATGGATTCGATTATATGGCTGGGCTTGGGAGAAGGCAAGTAGGGTTTGAATGAGGATTCCCTGCCTGAGCTAACCAGGGAAGCTGCTAGCAGCCGGCCATTCTTAGCTATGCTTGAGAGTCCTGATCAGGATGGATCTATGCCCAGTGAAGGCACCAGATTTCTAGAGGAAGTTCACAGTTACTTACATCTTCCAGAAGAACCGAAGATAAGTAAAAATGAAAAGAATGGTTTTGGAGAATCCCTTCATTCATTTGCCTTCTGAGTGCCTACTAAGTGCTGAGTGGGCAGGTGATAGGGGAGAAGAAGGGAAAGAGCAGAAACAGGTGAACAGAACAGAGATGAACAAATAACTTGAGTATGCCAGAGCCAGGAGGGTCCATGTCGGCTGGGTCTTAACTTTCCTTCTTCAGTTACTGTAGCTTCTTATTGCTACTTTTGAAACAAACAAAAATCTTTGGTTTCATCACATGGTAGGTCTCACATGGAACTTCACATTACAGTTGTTTTCCTGTCTTCTAGACCACAGTTGGTTTAGAAGGATTGCTAGAGAACCAAAAAGGAAAACTGTGTGTGTGTGTTTGTGTGTGTGTGTGTGTGTGTGTTGACTCGGTCCCTTGCTGATGTTTATCATAACAATCTGAACTGACTAATCCAAAAGTGTTCTTTAGAACCCCCCTACATCCATCACCATCATGTCTCAAACTTTACAGCAGCTAAGCACAGATCAATAGAACTGATGTAACACGAACAGGATGCTGGAATAACCACCATTGCCCCCAAGGTGTCCTGGGGCCTGCTTTATTGCACCAAGTTCTTTGCTTATGTTATTCTATTTATTCTAACAACCAAGTGATAACATATGCACTATGGTTATGCTGGGATTACAAGAGAAAAACGATGCTCAGAGAGGCTGTGAGACTTGCCCAAAGTCACACGGCTGGGAGGTAGCAGAACTAGGAATCAGGGGCAACCTCTGTGACATTGAAGTTGAGTTCTTCCCACTTTGCTGATGTTTCTTGCTTAGAAGGAAAATGCAAAACTCAAGACAGAATCAACATACACTTACTGAAACATTCAGATGGTTTAATTCATATAATCCCCAATGGGTGGTATCCCCCCAAACCTCTTCTGAATATCTGACAGCCTCAGAAGTAGAGACATATGAATGACATGGATGACCCAATGGCCTGGCCATTCCTTATGCTCTTGTCATGGGTCAATTACAAAATGGTGCATGTGGTTTGGGATCTCACAAACAAGATGTGGAGCATTTGTTTGGACCACCCATGTATGGGAACTTGATGCTGGCTACTGCTGCTTTTAGTGAAGCCATTCAGCACAGTGTTTCAACAGTGAGAAGAACAGAAATGACTTGTGTTTGTGTGTTTGTCAGTATTTGTGCTATCAGGAGATGAACAGCCTTGGCTGGATTGGCCTGTTTTTCTAAGACCTCTCAACTGCCCTCCCAGTGGCCACAGCTATGGAAAGTGCATCAGATGGACTGTTTGCAAACATACAATTTGCTGCAAGACTAGGAGACAAAGAAGACCAGAAAGGCATAGTGAGCAGACTGCATGGAGAACAGCTGATCACTTCCATTGCTGCAGAGAGAGGGAAGCTACCTTGGTGGCATCTGGTTCCATTTCATCCCTTCTTTAAAAACCGATAATTAGGAAATTAATTTATTCACTGGCAGAAGATTCTGGTTTGATGGTTTTGTTGACTCTGTACCATTCCAGTTTTTAATAAATAAGCTCTAGGAACCCATACTCAGCCACACCAAACATGTAACTCCTACCAACCCCCAAAAACACCCCCAATGGGGCGGCCTGGAGATGGGTAATGTACTAAGCTTTTCAGACTTAAATATATTTGTGGACTTAAATATTCTCAAAAGGTCAGTGGCTTTTTCAATCAGACTTTTCAATAATTCTGAGTTACATTTGGAATTAGCTAACCAGTAAATTCAGTCCTTTTCTGATAAAAAACATTGTTGAAATCAAATATGACCATAAGTCCTACCTTAAAGCATGCATATGGGATCCACATGATGTGGTCATGACTCCATTAATACCAGGGCGATTAGAGCAAAGTTGGATGATGATGGAGCTCTCACATGAACAGTTTCTAAACAATGATGCAAGCGAGAAGTGAGCTGGTCCCCACTGCACTTCACCGACACACATTTGCATAGCAGGCACTGCTGCTATTTTCTAATTGCGATGAAAGAGAAAAAGACTTGTGGGGTGGATGCGTACGTGTGCATTTGTGTGTGCATACGTGTGTGTCTGTGGATAATTACAGAAAATAACCTATACTTCCTTAACTTTAAAAAACAGCATTTGCTATATTACTAAGATACTTTTGTATCTTCTTTAAAATTAGCTAAACACACACAAACCCAAAGGGATGCCCTTTTTTCAACACATTGCAACTAGTCTAAGAATGACAAACACACATGGCATGCTTGCTGCCAATGCCCCTCTAGGGGACACTGTCCACAGGAGATACTGTCAATGCTTCAGGACCCAACGAGCCTGGCTACCACTCAGAACCTTCCTCAACACAGTTCTCTGGGCAGCCTTAACCAGAGTTTAGGGTTGAGGATACCATGGATGGTCCTGGATTTGGCCTAACCCCACTTGTTTAAGAGACAGTAAAAACAATAGTGAGAGAAAGAAAGTGGCTTATACACCAGGTCATCAAACAATGCTGCTAGGAATGACTTAGGCAAGAACTGGTAAAAATCTCAACCTGTTTCAATTCAACAAAAATGGTGTTGTATTGCTTCTCCACACAAGGCACTGGACTTAAGCAATGTAATTTGGAGGCAATCCCATCGTAATGAATTTCCAGGGATCTTGAATCTAATTTGTTGTATCAACTGTGACTTGAAATAAGTGCATCTATGGTTGGAGTATGAGAGTCCATTTATTATATCAAGGTATCCATTATAATGCTCTTTAAGTTGTCTAGAGTTAAACAAAAATTATCCATATATTGGCAGATGTGAAATAAATACATGCATGCAGATATATATATGGATTTATATAAAACCATGACAATAAATATATTTACCTTACATTATTTCTATATTACATGTCAAAATACTAGTTATAAACTATTAAAACAACCTTTACAATACTATGAATGGAGCTTTGAAAGTGAAAACTGCTGCAAAGTGTCATCATTGCAGAATTAAAGTCTTTTAAAATCATAAAAGAAGAAAGGCAGAAATAACTATTTCTCTTACCAGTGGCCTGAGTTCTGGATGTGTCAGGATATATCCATTATTTGTGATTGCAAAGGCATAACCATGAATCCCTAACTGTAAGAAGAAGCAAGAAAGAAACCTTCATTAGCTTGCTCCCTGGTGAATTCACAAAGTATAAAGCAGCCCGACATTTAGTAATTTACAGCTTAAACTTGGCATTCATAACCCTTATCAGCACAATATTTCATTAAAATGAATGCAAGGCACTGATCCTTGACATTTGGTGGAAATGAAGACCTGTCACAGGATAAGCTCAGCAAATAGCACAATTTGAAATGTCACATTCCTACATTGGCATCAAGGGCTTTATTTTGATTTATTTGAAACAAAAACAATTACTTTTTCTTTTAATAGCAAGAAAGTGGCTAATGTTTCTGGAAAGGCCCTATGTCCTAGTGAACAGAATGTTGTCCATCGCTGCCTCTTCTCTCTACCTGTGATAAGAAAAGAGGGGTCTTCATGCTATTTCACTTCTCGGCTTCCTACCACTCCACACCCACGGGGCTATCTCAAACATGCATTCTAGGCTGTCATTTTTCATTATTCTTCAAGGATAAAAGTGTCCCCACCAGCCTATAGAGGAGCCCAAGAAAGTGGCTAATGTTTCTGGAAAGGCCCTATGTCCTAGTGAACAGAATGTTGTCCATCACTGCCTCTTCTCTCTACCTGTGATAAGAAAAGAGGGGTCTTCATGCTATTTCACTTCTCGGCTTCCTCCCACTCCACACCCACGGGGCTATCTCAAACATGCATTCTAGGCTGTCATTTTTCATTACTCTTCAAGGATAAAAGTGTCCCCACCAGCCTATAGAGGAGCCTGCCAACCCTTTTTATATACTTTCATCTTTAAATTGTGTGGCTGCCCAGCTTTTCCAAGCATGCTTCCATCAACACAAAGCCTGGGTAATTTTCTATGCAGAGCCTCACTTAATTTATGTTTTCTGACTAAATGGGACTATGGGAAATAGTTTGTGAGCAATGAAATGTTTTATTAGCTTTAAAAAGTATGTAATCAAATTTAACACTGCACTTATTTAAATAATAATCCCGGCTTTTTGACAATATTTCTATTACACAGTTGACTGCACCCATTGGCTACAATAAATTTACCTACAAATCATTCATGTATTAAAATGGCCTCTGGCATAAAACCCATACTGATCTCTCTCTCTTCGAAGAAAGAATGTAACCCACTTTTGCCAGAACAGTGAAAGGGGAGAAGAAAAAAAAAATGCTCCATTGTTTTCCAAGAAGTTATTTTACAGTTCTGAGCCTTCTCTGTTACTTTTAATTCTCTGCCACTCACATTCTTGAATATGATACTATTAAATGATCCAGACACCACAGTTTACAAACCAGGAATGACCCTGTCTGCTTGTTAGCTTAATGTCAAGGTGATGTGAAATTAACTTCAGAGAATTTAACACCGGCAATTAAAAGTTCCGTTGCATTACATAAAGCAAATATGCACGTTGTAGTCAAGGGAAGCAGACGTTTTCCCCTGGAGTTACCTTGCACAGCAAGCCTTAATAAGACCCTACTTGATGCTAATGATAAAAGTGTATTCCATTATGCTGTGAAAGATAAACTAGAGATTTCCTACCCTTTGAGATGTATATTGTCTCTTTCATCTTGTCTCTTGGAAAAATGTCAGACACAGTCAACGCTGCATTAATTACCATTATTATGTCCCAGTTTAATATGGACTGGAGGGGTCAAAAATCACTCTGAGAGTATGACTTCTTCCGTTAAAGGGAAAAGTAGTATTTGATTAGAAACTCAAACTCAAAATTAGACCGAACGAATGGTATTTTACAGTCAGCTAATGTATTCAGTGCCTTCTAACATATGTCACTTTGGCTCCTCTTGTTTTGCTTGTGGGAAGTGATACTCAAAAGAAGGTAGGGCTCTCTCGTGTCCTGCACTTGTATAGCACTTATCACAGCGATAATAATCAATTATTAGCGGGATTGAGTATAAGTAGCCAAGGCATCAGTCCAGGCCTATTTATTACTTAATGCCTGCACCCCCCATCAGAACATAAGTTCTCCGTGGGCAAAGGTCATGGCGTGTGGTTCCAAATATATGGAGGGGTGGCTGGGATGGAGGAAAGAGGAGTGGGAAAAGGAGGAAGGAAAGGTGGAAACAGGGAAATGATAAAAGAAATTGGGCGCAGATTCTACAAAGCTAAGTCCACTCTCTGCCTCCCGCCCTGGCATGGCTTCCCGCCCAAGTGTCCCCGCTCCTGGTCACCTGCCATCTCCGCATCCTCACCACCATTCATGCCTCCACCTCCTGGGTCTGCTTTGCCCTCCCTCCACCCTGCAACATGCCATCACGCCTCCTTTCTCTACAGCTGCTGGGGGCCTCCTACCTGCCAAACCCTATAGTATTTTCTCTCCTGGATCTTCCAACTGTTTCCTCCTCCGTGATGTTCAATTCCCTAGGTCTCCAAGCTCTGCACGCCTGGTCTTCCTTCTCCTCATGGGTCTTCATCCTCCACCCTTTCCTCACACGCTCATTTTCCCTGAGATTCTGTCCTCAGTGGCCCCTGTCTGCCTTAACTCTCCTCTCCTCCAGTAAGCTTCAGCAGCCACCTATGTGCTGCTGACCTCCACTTCTGTGCTCCTGCCTCAGTCTCTCCCCTCAGTGGCACTCTGAGTAGCCAGCGGGACATTGGCCACCTCTTCCCAGCCATCCCTCCGGCACCCCAGACGCACCCATCAGGACGGCGGCTCGTTCCCTCAGTGCCACTCTTCCTCCTCCGTGCTCTCAGGGGGGCAGCACCCCACACACCCAGACTCCCAAGTTAGAAACCAGAGCATCATCCTCAGACTCTATCTCTTTCGTCCTCAACCCCTCAATCCCAGTACTCACTACATCCCGCCAAGCTTTCTTCCGGATGGTGCTGAGTCAACCCTGCAACCCGACCCTCCAGCACATATCTCTTTCGTCCTCAACCCCTCAATCCCAGTACTCACTACATCCCGCCAAGCTTTCTTCCAGATGGTGCTGAGTCAACCCTGCAACCCGACCCTCCAGCACGACATGAATTCGATAGATTTGCGCAGTGGTCCTGACTGCTCTTGCTGCCTCAAAGCTTGGCCTCCACCAAGTCATCCTCCAGACTGATCAAAGTCAAAGGTAACCCTGACCATGTTGCTCCTCTGTGTAAAACCCTCGAAAGACCTGTCTCCCTCCACTCACCACCTCTCAGGGCTCATGGCAGCTACAACTGCCTGGAGTTTTCTCTCCCACCCAGACCTTTGCTCATGCAGTGCCAGCTGCCCAAGGCACCCCCTCCCCTCTCCCTCTAGCTGGTGCTCACCCATGCTATAAGCTCAGCCTCAGGATCATCTCTGATCAAAAGTCTCTCCTGACCCTCCCCTTTGCTGTCTCCTTTCCATACCACGTTTCCATAAATCCCTGAGTGTATTTCCATTACTACCTTCACCCTGATGCATAAAAATGCTACACCTTCTCTCTTGCCTCTCAACCCTAGCTAGTTCTCTTTCCTTCCTCTGTCTTGTTCTATAAAGAACTGAGGGCATTATCTCCTCCACCACAATAAGCTTTGTGGGGAAGGATCCATCTCACCTATCTTTGACTTCTACAGGCCCCTGCACAATGTCTGTGCTCAGTTAAGGTTTCTGTGTATTTAAGGCATTTGTCATTTTACTCAAATATTACCTAGGTCATCTTGAGAACTCAAACTAAAGTAAATATTAAAAATAAGCTGAAAAGGAGAAGCTGATTTGCAGGCGCACAGCGAGTCCTTCTCAAGCCTGTACCTGAGAAAGTCTTCCTGACATTCAGAAGCTCTCTGGTTAAAATCCATACCAGGGAAACATTCTGAGAAAACATTATAATGCTTTGTTGGTTGGTTGGTGGCATACAATATAACCTAATGTAAATGTAAGAAGAGAACTGAGCAAATCTCCAAACGCATTCTGTGGATGAATCTCTGAGAAACAAAATCTTGTAATATGAGAATGTCCAACATTTGTTTTTGGCCACAAATGAATATGCTGATGAAATCCGTAACTTTTTTCATCTGCAACAGAACCGGTCTTCCTGTCCGTTCTAATGTGCATCCCGTGGAGTAACAGACAACAGATCAGACACAAGGCCATCCAGCACTGGAGCCTGCCAAGGGGTCCTGGACCTGAAACATGTTCTCCTGGAGCCCAGGAACCTGCATGGCCAAGAGCCTGGAGAACGGAGGCACTTTTCTTCCAAATGGAGAGACTTCAGGCTAATGAAGTGAACCCAATTATAAAATGGCTCGTTATGCTAACAGAGGCCGTGGTGTCTGGAAATTATTGCTGGGGTGTCTGGAATTCTTAATAAAAATTACAGGAAGTCTGATCACTTGTGGGAAAATCTATGAAGTTAAGGGAGAAAGAAAGAATTCTATCTTCTGGGACAACCCCAAGAGCCAAGAGCTGACTCATCTTTACAAGGTGTTAATCAGGAGGGCAAGGTGTGACTTGAACTCTCTCCCTGGAGCTCTCCTCTCTTAGATGAGAGAGGCCTATTTGGCTATGGCTGTTCCTGGCTAACGAGCACACCTTTTCCATGGCTCCTTATGAACCAGAGGAGGGATGCCTTAGGTTAAATTACGCCATACCTGTGTCTCTGGTTCTCAGCCCAACCCTGGGGAAAGCATTTACAGGAGTGCCTGCTTTTCAAGCCCTGCTGGAGAATTTTCTGTAGCTGGTCTTTCTCAATTCTCTTGTTATGTTTTGTTTCATTCATCTTTTTCTAGCTGAGTGTTGTTCAGAAAGTAATGTCAAATATCCTCAACTAAAAATGGGGCCAAATGGTACCTACTTCATGGGAGTATAACAAGGATTAAATGAGAAAACTGCATGTGAAGCATTTTGACTACACCAACCACGCAGAAGTCCAGCAAATGTTTTACTGTACTTTAATTGTTACTATGGTTTTGTTTTAACATTTTAATTATTATTTTAACTATGGTTATTATTATCATCATTGCTCTTACTGTTCCCAGTGGCACTGAGATTAAAATCATGGCTCTCCCACGTTCAAGCTGTGAGACTTGGCAAGATACTTAAATTCTCTGTGCCTCAGTTTCTCTAGCTGTAAAATGGGGCTAACTGTCATGTCTACCTACTATTAAGTAAAATAATGCTACAAGGAGCTTAGCACACTGCCTGGCAGAGGAAGCTTTGAGAAATTGGCCCGCAGGGTGTTAGGATTCCACATTATATTCATTATTCCTTGATTTATTGGGCACATATTAAGTGGTGGCCCTGTGCTTGGGTTTCTACTTCTCATGTGAAATAAGAAGCTTAAAAAATATTGTTTGGAAACATACTCTGTAGGTGGGATGCCCTTCCTTAGACAGTGAGCCAGTAGTTCTGGACGCCAAGGTCTGGAGATTACAACAAAAGTAAAGTCCATGATCTTTAGGGGCCTCAGAGCCTTCCCTCATCCCTACCCTTGACCTTCGGTTTCTGGGTATCTACAGTTTCCAACACTTGATCGTGTGGGCTTGGATCCATCAGATGTCCTTTTGTGCTCCTGGAAACTTAGCTCCAATTGGAAAAGCCTCAGTGGATGAAGTCAGTTGCCACCATTTGACAGAAGAGGACTCGGGACCTCAGGGACTTGTCCCTACCCATCTCATCAATGACAGAGCTGGGAACCAACAGAGCTGAGCCCTAACCACCACCTTCATTCATCTGAGGCCCAGGAAGGCTGATAGGCCCTCACAGCGGTGGCGTATCAGGCCTCAGCACCTCATGGAAGGTGGTGTTAATGAAGGGGCCCCAGCAGTCAGCAATCCCAGATACCTGGCCTCCCCCCAGATGGAGGCGGAGGAAGCCCTCGTCCATCTGTGAGTGGGCCTGCAGCGCAGACATGCTGGCCAGTCTGCTCAGCGCTGGGGAAGAGGCAGTGGATGTGGTCTTACCCAGGTGCAGCCGGGGGAGCCCTTTGTCCAGAAAACCTACAGGATCTGGGGGAGAAGGGTGCACTCAGACCCGTCCCACACGCCCGCCCTCATGCACACTTTCAGAGGGCTTCTGAGCAGTCCCGTGTGCCAGTGTTAGGCCCTGAGGGGACCTCTGCCTTCTCACTTTTTGATTTGCTTCTTTAAAGAGCCCCCACTCGGGAACAGGGAAGTCCAAGGACTCTCTGAGCCATCTTTTTAAAAGGCGAACCAGTCATGTCAATACCCTGTGTGTATCAGAAAAACACAACAATCACATCAAAATCATGACTTCACACTGATTCTTTAAACTGAGGTGAGAGAAGGTGATTGAGAAAAATAGCAAGTCAATTTAAATAAAAGATACCCGTTAAGTAACTGGGCAGGTGGTACAAGGTAATAGCCTATGACTGCAGCAAGCAAAAACACTGCTCAAAAGGAAAGTGGAGTTTGAAGCCTGACTTTTGTAAAAACGAGGCTTCTGCTGTCTCCATTCCTCTGATTTCATTAATTAGGTCATGCATTACCTTGTACTTGGGGATGGTCTTCAGAAGTTCTTTCACTGGGACATCTGTGCCAACCACACCCAGAAGAATGCCCTTCGATCTCTGTTGAAAACCAACATTGGACAATAAGAACATAAGTTAACTTGGCAAAAGAAATAGAACCTCATGAGAAGCCCCACACCACGGATCACCATCCGGGGCCTTCACCACACTAAGACAGACTGAGGATTAAAGCAGATCTCCAAGAAGGAGCCTCTTCTATCCATGCCCCCCACCCAAAATATTACTACACATGAATGGAAGCTTCTCAGGCCAAACATTAACTACTACAACCCCCAACACACACTCATACCAAGACATTCTAATAACCTTCTTCTTCTCTCTCCTGGAAAGTACAAGGGGATGTGAGGCAGCACAGAAGTTTCAGCAGCTAAGGACTCTGATGAGGAACTGGTTTCTCTTATGAAAGCTTTTTACAGGGAAGACAGCATGTTCAGTGCTTTTTCAATTTACACTGCCATCTGGTGCCCAGGAAAGAGAGACTAGGCAGCCGGAGAAAGATGTAATGACCCTTACATTTTTAGCAGTGAGTTGGAGCCAAGGACCAAGGTGAAGGAGGCCTCCAGGGTCCCAGTTTCCAAGGCAGGTCGCCATTGTGATTTGCTGAAACTTTCTGATATCAGAAAGCCCATTGGGAAGAATATACAAACTGATGCTGTTGTTCTTTCCTTTAAGGCTCATTGAGAGTCAAATAGTGTCCCTCCAGGCTCATGTCCACCCGGAACCTCAGAATGTAATGTTGTGTGGATATGGGGTCCTTGCAGATGTAACTGTTAAGAATCTTGAGGTAAAATCGTCTTGGATTTAGGGTGGGCCCTAAATCTAATGACTGGGCTCCTTATAGGAAGATGGGGAGACACAGAGAGGCACGAGAGAGAGGAAGGCCACGTGAAAACGGAGGCAGAGATTGGAGTGATGCTGCCACAATGCCTAGTGTCCCCAGAAGCTGGGACATGCCCTGCCACCTTGATTTCAAACTTTCAGCCTCAACTGTGACAGCATCAATTTCTGGTTTTTAAGCCACCCAGTTTATAGCTCTTTGTTGGCCCTAGAAAACTAATACAAAGCTGTTCAAATCTAAAAGAGGTCAGCCCACCATAATCAAGGATTCTTCTGGGGCTTTTCCTTCTCTGGTCATTTAACACTTAAATTTCAGAAAGGTGCTGAAATCTCTAAAATAATGCCTGCTTGAATGTTTGATTTAGTGATTCTAACAGTGGGATGAAACAGTAAGGAAAAATTATAGACTCTCTATCCTTTAAAAAAAAAGTCACCAGAGCTTGAGTCAGAGGGGTTCTGAGAAAACCGCCCTCCTAGCTGCAGCCAGAAGCACAGCCACTATACTCACAGTTTCGTTCTGCTTACTAAACACGGGCATGGCAACCGTGGTCATCAGGACGAGGCCCTGATCATCAGCAAGCTGGGTGGAGAGAGAAAAGCCAGTTACCTGAGAAGGGTCTGGAAACTGCAGGGCTCAGGCCATCCCCCTTGACTTGCAGGTCCTTTCCTGACCAGTGGCTGTTGGGAACAGGACGGTGCCCGCTCAAGCCTCCAGCAAGGGAGAAGAGCAACCTGCCTCCACTCTGATTTGTGGGTGAGAGCCCCAGTCTCCACTGGGGAAACAAAGTCAGTTGTGTCGGTCACTCCAGCTGATCTCTTCTCTGCTGTTAGCCATGGTGGCTCAAATAATGTCTTGTTTGGATCTAAGTGATTCATCTTATTTTACTACCATGGATTGATTTTACTATTTTTACTTCCCAGACATGTATGTTCAATATGTGCAATAATAATGCTTCTCCCTAATCTGAAAGTTGAAGATCAGAACGAGAGAGCATCGGGGGTCTTGTGAGTTGCCCCTGCTGGGAAGGCAGAGTCTGGAAGCATTTATTCTTCCTAAGGTAGCCAAGCCAAGGCCCTCTTGACTCTCCGGATCTCTGACTGCCAGTCCCAGATAGAAAACAAACAAAACAAAAACAAGATAAAAAAAAAAATAACTTGATTGTCTGGCCCCAAAAATCATGACTAAGGAGCTAATCATTTCTCCTGGGAGATCGACCCTTGAAATACATATGTGATGTACTTCTGTAACCCTCCAAACTACATGCACACGCATGAGACACAATGTCACATCTGTTTCCCACACAGTGTTGGGAGACAGGCAGAACCCCCTCTCCGCCCCAATAACAAGTGGGGAAACAGTGTCCTGGAACACAGTAGGCTTTGGTTCTAAACACACCTGGTTCTAATTCTGTTTGAATCTTTCTTAACTGTACTAGCTAAGCCTCCATGTCTTCATAGGAAATAATGCCAACTATTCCCCAGCTTTGCTGCCATGAAGAAAAAGTGTAAAACTGCCCAGCATGGTACCTGGCATTGGGAGGTGCTAAAAGGATGCTAATTTCCTTTCTCTGCTTTTAAGGTCACACATCCAGTAAGTAGCAGAGTCCAAAGTGAGATCAAAGCTTACGGCACTGCTGACAGGCACCAAAATTGGCCTGGCAAGTCTGGTGGGAGAGGGGTACTTTCTGGCTTCACAGCCCATTCAAGCCTCAAATGAAGCAATCTGTGAGCTAGAATCCACTGTTTTCAGTCTAGAGTGTTTACTGATGTCTGGGCACTTCTCCATAGATTTTGTTGCTCCTGATTATTAATCTTCTCAGGAAGAAGCATTCTAAAGAGAAGATCCTAAAATCTAAGTGGTTGAAGCCCCCATAGACTGGTTAGTCTCTTGAGTGAAAATCATTAGACTAAGTCCATCTTTTCACCTCGTGCTTACAATAGATTATTGGAGCTATAGTGTATCACTACCACAAAGTGGTACACAGGACAGCAGTCCCTGAGTGCTTGTTAGAAACGCTTAATCCCAGGCCCCACTCAGAACCCTCTGACTGTGAATCATTATTTTAATAACTGGCAAGCATATTAAAATTCAAGAAGCATTGTTATAGAGCAGTTCTTTCCATTGCATCCCCATCAATAATCATGATAGCTAAAGAGAATTTGGCAGGTGTTGAAAAAAACTCTCAACAGAAGTGGAGGGGCCATGTTTTTATTCAGTTCACATCTATATCAAGACTGGCCTCTATTCCTCATGATAAGTAAGGTGATGCAAGCATCTCATGGTCCCTCAAGGACCAGAAACTCATGGTGTCATGGTTGACTCTGTGTCAACTTGGCCAGGCCACGGTTTCCAGGTGTTTGATCAACCCCCAGTCTAGACATTGCTGGAAAGGCATTTTTTAGATATGACTAAAGATTTAAGTCAGTAGACGTTGAGGAAAGCAGATTACCCTCCATAATGTGTGTGGGGGTCTCATCCAATCAGTTGACAGCCTTAAGAGAAAAGACAGGTTCCCCAAGGAAGAAGGAATTCTGCCTCGACTGCCTTCATACTCAAGACTGCAACATCTATTCTTGCCAGATGTCCAGCCAGCCTTGCAGATTTCAGACTTGTAAGACCTCACAATCTTGTGAGCCAATCCTTAAAACCTCTCTCATTCTCTCTCTCTCTCTCTCTCTCTCTCTCTCTCTC
>NW_007731502.1:31491-38687 GCF_000696425.1 Galeopterus variegatus
TGTGAATCATTATTTTAATAACTGGCAAGCATATTAAAATTCAAGAAGCATTGTTATAGAGCAGTTCTTTCCATTGCATCCCCATCAATAATCATGATAGCTAAAGAGAATTTGGCAGGTGTTGAAAAAAACTCTCAACAGAAGTGGAGGGGCCATGTTTTTATTCAGTTCACATCTATATCAAGACTGGCCTCTATTCCTCATGATAAGTAAGGTGATGCAAGCATCTCATGGTCCCTCAAGGACCAGAAACTCATGGTGTCATGGTTGACTCTGTGTCAACTTGGCCAGGCCACGGTTTCCAGGTGTTTGATCAACCCCCAGTCTAGACATTGCTGGAAAGGCATTTTTTAGATATGACTAAAGATTTAAGTCAGTAGACGTTGAGGAAAGCAGATTACCCTCCATAATGTGTGTGGGGGTCTCATCCAATCAGTTGACAGCCTTAAGAGAAAAGACAGGTTCCCCAAGGAAGAAGGAATTCTGCCTCGACTGCCTTCATACTCAAGACTGCAACATCTATTCTTGCCAGATGTCCAGCCAGCCTTGCAGATTTCAGACTTGTAAGACCTCACAATCTTGTGAGCCAATCCTTAAAACCTCTCTCATTCTCTCTCTCTCTCTCTCTCTCTCTCTCTCTCTCAACACATATACACACACATATGGGCTGTCCTATTGATTCTGTTTCTCTGGAGAACCCTGACTAATAAACATGGTAATCATGTAACCTATTATTTGGAGCAGCCTAATTTGGGTGTTAGAATAAGTAAGCAAATTTACTTCATCCATATTAATCACCAAATAATATTAACTGTGAGACAATATTGACAGTTATTATTACAAGGAACCGAGTCAACCAGTAGATGCATATATAACAGTTTATGAAGAGATGGTTCCAATATCTTGCCCAAAATACTTAATGTATACTGTGGCTACCACTGGAGGCATGCATAACCTTTTCCAAAGGCGGAACCATGATAAACAGCTCTCTTAGAATTAGAAGTCTTCTCATATTCTGATTCCTTGATTAATCTTTAATACTATAAAGAAAAACTGATTTGAGCCGATCCATAACCCTGGACTACTTCCACTTTGCAACTCAAATCAAGATTTCAAGCAATGCCAACGTGTATCACGGATGAAATCAAAACACACCATTGACAATAATGAGAAATGAAGATTTTTTCCTGCAGCCAGTAAAATTCAGTTACAAATCACTAGTAATTGTCCTGGCACAAACACAAAATCATGGGAAACTAACTTCAAATATTAAGCCAGAATATAGTATCAACTTTACTCAGGGGCTAATTCCAAATGTAATTACTGCATCATTACTTAAAAAAAAAAATCCCTGTAGTATTACATTCATATTGAAACCAGTCATTTGCAACCAGCCCCAGGTAAACAAAGGAAATGCAGTGAGTTCAGTCTGGCCACAATTCACATAAGGGCCTATGATCTCATGTCTTCTTCTCTTAAGGGCAGCTGTGGCCCAGCTTTGAACTGGGTTGGCCATACCCTAACCTGTAGGCTTCCTCATGTACGCCAGCTCATCAGTGTGGCCACAAGGACTGGCAGGAGCCCAGAAATATCACTTGCACAGCATTAAGACTCTCTTCTGCACCCACCAGCTCCACCATTCCCAGTCTACACAGATCTGGATGCTGTAAATCTTAAACATTTCATGGAGAAAGCACATCAATTTGAAAGTTCATCTGCGCTGTAAGCACTTTAAGATGGAAAGGTATTCTGTACTCCTGCCATAGGAAATAGCAGCCAGTGGCAACAGTTTTTTTTTCCAGACCACCTAGCAGCCAACCATGGCCAGAAACCCTCTGTCCCCTCACACACTACGGGGGTCCCTGCTTTCTGTGGCCCCCCAACCTGTAACTGTTGCTGAGGAAAGAGCATTGCTTATGATTCATACATGTGGCTTCCAAGAAAAACGCAGACATAGAGTCAACATTCATTTTCCAAAGGGTAGGAGCCGGAGATGGGGTCACCATGGTCCATCTGGGCAAAATCCCATTAACTTAAGTCCAAGTGGGAATCTTAAAATGAACTGCTTTTCAATTACATTTCCCCAGGCTTTGAACAGGCCCCTGAAATGCCTGGTTGTGGTGCTCTGTTGTATAATAAGTGTATATGATTCCATATTCTTCATTTCCCATACTACATAATGGGGACCATTCTGATATCAAAGGAAATGATGAATAATAATACCGAACATCTGGTTTATAAAACACAAACTTGCTCAACAGATTGACTGCTTCCTGTCAGCTTCACAAGTTAATCATGCATGTGGGCTCAGATTATATGCATCCAGACTCATGTGAGAAGTCCCTGCAGCCACGCCAGGCCTCTACGCCTCATGCTTGGTTAGTTTCCCACCAATGGCACTAGGAGGCAATGTGGCCAGCCCCAGGGTGTGGCCCTACATAGCATAACTACACCAGATTTGTGGTCTCTTCATGTTGCTGCTGGTCTGGTCATTACTATTCATTGATTCCCTTGATAAACATTCCTTGAGGATCAGCTTTGTGCCAAGTTCCATGCCACATGCAAGGAAGATAACTAGGAATAAGACATGGGTCTTAATCCCAAAGAACCCCAAGTCCCCCAGGGATGACAGAAGAGCTAACGAGGCAGAGTGGATTGGGCTGGCAGGGCTGGCACACTGGTTCTCATTTCATGAGCAGAGGCTATCTTCTTCGGGTCTAGCTTGAACTAAAGTAAACATTTTTGGCATTTACTGACATCTTTCAGGGTTTATATGACAGGTTCAGAATGCTTCCTGAAAGCCAGTTTAACAACACCAGGAAAAGTTCCCTACTGTGTTGCAGTTTCAACGCATTTGCTTTATGCTTAAGGATGTTTATAAATGGAACAATACACAGGCAGACACTTTTTAAATTGGGCAGCATCGGTTATTTTTCTTCTGCAAATATCACCCTTTCCATTAGGGAAATCCTCTTCACCTTATGCAACCACAAAGTTTTCTTGGCAGCTGACCTCTCTCATCTGAATGTGTGGCTGGACCTCCAACCCTGGCTGTACCACCCAGAGCACTTACACACACACACACACACACACACACACACACACACACATACACACGGCCACACCGACTGCTTTATTAATTAGGCACATGGTCCAAGCTAGACTACCTGTGATTTTTTTTCTTTTCCCTGTCCAGAGCTCATGAGAAAGACTGTCTACGCTCCTTTGTGGATGGATATAAAAACGTAAGCCTGACAGCCACATCACCTCTCCACAGAGGGGCAACTAGATTTTAAAAATAAAGTCAACACAGAGAGGAGAGATGAATGTGGGTGTGTGTGCATGCGTGTGTTTGTGTGCGTGTGCGTGTGTGTGTGTGTGTGATGGAGGAGAAAATGAGGGGGAGGGAAAGAAAGAAGGAAAGGGAGGGACGTACCAGTTCTTGGGTGCCTTCATTCTTAGGGTCAGTTCCACTCATGCTTTTTTCCGTTATTGGGTTACCTGAGCCAATAAGATTTCTCTTTTTGCCCAAATTAGCATAAATTGGGCCTGTGACTCTATAACAGAAGAGTCCTGACTCACATAGGTGCCAATTTGGGCCGTAAGTTTCCTAGGTAGCTCTAGATACCCACTGAGGTGGTCCCAAGTGCCATGTACAACCCACACAGAGGAGGAATTTCTGATGCCATGAAGGCCAAAGGAAAAGTGGTCCTAACATGCATCATTGTAAAATGAGTGGCTGTGTCTTTATCACAGGAAAGAAATTTAGGTACCCCCAAAGTACACTAATTCTGAATGGTAATAGACAGCATTTGAGGAAATGATCACTCTGTATGATGGCAGGAAAAACTATTGTCATTAGAATTGTATGTAAAAGCTTCATAATGAATAGAAGTTTGGCTGCTTTGAAAAAAAAGCTTGGGTAAAAAGTTGCAGAATCGAGAATTTGTTCTGAGCCACATCAGGACCTGCAGGGAAAGAGCACAGCTGGAGGCAGGCTGCAGGCACACACCAGTGCCCAGTGGGTCCCTTTAAATTGGGAGCAGTTGTGGCTCTAGTGCTGCCTGGTAGCCTCCACATTTGAGGGACATCTGTTTGCTTGCCTTCTTCACATCTCCACTCAGAGGAAGTTTGCCAGGGCCGCTGCAGGACACGCTGTTTCTCCTGCAGCTGGAAGCCCCTGGGGTGAGTGCCAAGCCCCAGAGAAAGGAGGCGAGCTGGACATGGCCCTGAGAAGGCAGTTGAGCAAGTTGAGGGCAGCAGGCTTGGCACCCATTCGAGGGCTGCCAGGTGGTTTTCAGCAGAGCCTTCTGCCAGATCTGCTCAGCACTGGAGGCCTGGGCTCAGAGGGAAGGCCTCTGAACACAAATGGCAAACTCAGCTCGGGAGGAGGACTGGCTCTGAGCCAAGAACAAAGGCTGATGCCCTAACTTTGCTCAAATACGTTTCTTCTATACTCTGCTCCTCTTATGTTTGTATGTTTTTCTTCTCTTATTAAAGTTGATTAACATATTGACTATGTTAATGGAGTACATAATATCATGTCTAATACTATATATATAAGTATTTTATATATGTATGTATCGTTTGTGAGTACACAGCAGTGTTTCTGCTGTCTTCCTTTCAATACCTATGATGAACATCAACCTACACTCCAAGGAAAGACACTGCCACCATCTAGTGGCAGTCAGGGCGAATTGCAGGCACAAGGTGCTGGGAGATTAAAAAAAAAAAAAGCCATTTCCAGAGTATGGGCCTTACCAGTAAAAATATTTTTAAGTGATGGACAATGTCACTTAGTTATCTACCAAGTTGAAGCAAAGATAGGTTGTATCAACTATTAATTCTGTCCATAACCTTGCCTTAAAAGGAAAAAAATAGTCCTAACAGGGGGAAAAACACAGCTGGGTACATTTTTAAATTTCAGATGAGACATTTTGAGGAGAACCACTGATTCCTTAAGGATCTGAGAATGTGACGGGGAGTACAGGAAAGGCGAGGTTCTTTCACACCTACTTTCTCAAATACAGCTTGAACAGAAGGGAAGCGAGCTCCCTGGCTTCCTCTCTTCCCCCCTCAAGCTTAAGTTTACCAGTGACCCTGGGAATTCCCAAGGGCCATTCTCTGAGCAGCACATGATGAGGGGTAAGGGGAGTGGAAACAGATGCCAGCCATGTCCTCCAGCATCCACACTCCATGGCAACGGGGAGAGTGGGACAGTAGAACTCATCACAACAACACTCTGTGCAAATGAGTTGGTGAGAGCACCAGGGAGAGCAGCAGGAGAGTGTAGCTCTGGAAAAGGGAAAATGAACAGCGTATGTGGCTATGTAGAGACCCTTCATGGCCTAATCTCTGGACCTTCCCCTCACCAAAAAGTCCTCTGTACCTACCCCTTCAATGGCCACCTACTTCCCTCCTCCCCCAACCTCCCACCCCTACTATCATCACAACACCCCTTATCCTCAATACTGAACAGAAGTGTCAGGGAAAGAATCTAGAAAGAATGTACTGGGTATGTGCTGGACGTTTTCTCTGGAGATACACAACTTGGTGGAAACATAGACTCCCTTCAAAGGAAGAACACAGATGAAAACCCACTGAAATGTGGCAAGTGAATTCTATTGCATCTCTTGCCTGAAAACACAGCACAGAATCAACACGGTCTACTTTGCCAGTGTTAACATTATCTGACTCTTCCTGTGAATTTTACTCTTATATTCTTTAGATTTCCACTACTGTTAGTGACAATCATGAGATGTGCTGGCTGCTTTAATGGTGGCTAGTTTTAAGAGAGAGAGAGAGAGAGGCCTTACACACATATGCACCTTTAAAAATTTATCTACTTAATAATTTACTCATCAACTACATTGTATATTGATAAATTAAAATAAAAAATAATTTACTCAGTAATCTAAAAAGCCATTTTTAAAATGAGAAGGGAAAGAAGGAACAGCTTATTTCAGTGACAGAACCTAAAGACATCTAAGTCACCACCGGCTATACGTATGTATGTGTAATACATATATAGCTTTAGTTAATCTTAGAGTAATTCTCCTAGAGTTTTTCTGAGAATTTTTGTCCTAACTGCAGAACCTGAAGTCTACATGTAATCTCTCTTAAAACCTAAATGACTAAATCTTCACATAATGTGGATAAATCTCAAACAATATTTGGAAAATAAAGCATGTTGCAAAAGAATACATGTAGTATGAAACCATTTATATAAAAATTTAAACACAAATGACAATGCTGCAGACTGCATATAGATACCTACACCGGTTGTAAAAATAAACTGGTACAGACAAGTAGGATACAAGTTTTTGGCTACCAGGTCCCAGCAGAAAACAAACAGCACCCTCAACATGGGTGATTTGAGGGAAATTTAATAAAGAGACTATCTGCAAACGTGCTGGCAGAATGCAGGGTAGCCCGGAAGGAATAGCACAGTGCCTGGGTGCTAGGAAGAGTGGGGGGCAGGGGAGCACTCCTACACCAGAAAAGGGGAGGGGAGGGAGCAGTCGTGGGAACTGGGACAAAGAAGTTGTGTGTCGAGAGCTACCCAAAGATAGGTGTGATCTCCCACCAAAGGACAGTCAGCCCAAGGCAACCCCATCAATACTTGCAATGTTTCGCTCCAACAAAAAATCATCAAAAAAACTTACCTGAAGTAAATATAATAAAATATTTATATTTTTTAAACTGGGTGGTAAGTACATAAATGTTTTTTTTTCTTTTAAAAAAATTTTTGGTCTCTTTTCTGTGTGACTGAAATTTTTCATTATACGAACATTCCCATAAATTCTCATCTAACGATAGCATTTTATAAATAAAACCACATGATAGTATATGCTTGCAAAGATTAATGCTTAAAAATAAAAAATAACTACAGTCCTCCGCTCTACCAGCTGAGCTATCGAAGGACACGCAAATCAAAACCACACTGAGATACCATCTCACCCCAGTTAGGATGGCTAAAATCCAAAAGACGCTGAACGATAAATGCTGGCGTGGTTGCGGAGAAAAAGGAACTCTCATACATTGTTGGTGGGAATGCAAAATGGTGCAACCCCTATGGAAAATGGTTTGGAGGTTCCTCAAACAGCTGAAGATAGATCTACCATACGACCCAGCTATCCCACTGCAAGCCCAGGACCAGATGGATTCACAGCAGAATTTTACCAAACATTCAAAGA
>NW_007731502.1:39082-52476 GCF_000696425.1 Galeopterus variegatus
ATAACAACCACAATTTTTTTTTGAAGTTCTTACAACAAGCAAATGGAGGGGACACGCTTTGGTGGGAGGGGGGAGAGGGAAGAGGGAGGGAGGTTTCGGTGATGGGACATAATAATCAACTACATTGTATATTGACAAAATAAAAATTAAATAAATAAATAAATAAATAAATGTATAAACCACACATTTTCATCTAAAAAATAAAAGAGCACATTTCAATCATCCTAAGAATTTACAAGAAAAAAAAAATAAAAATAAAAAATAAATAAAATAGTAATTTTAAAAAATCCTATGTTAAAAATCCTTTTTGTTTGAAGATCAAAATAGTCCTTTAAATAAATCAGGCTAATACTTTGACATTGAAAGTGCTATCAGAATAAAGTTTTTGTATTCTGGGTTAAATATATTATATTTGATTATCAGTATTTTAGATGTTCTTTACAGTGAGAGATTTAGAGGTAGCGGGCATTATTTTTAATTGAAAAGCTGGTTCTTTCAATATGAGTAATATGAATTTTCTTTTATGACACTACTCAGAGGAACTACTTCCTTGTAAAAATCTAGACAAATTAAGAACACCAACCATTGTTTAGATTTTCATTATGCACTGGCATCTTTTAACATTTTTGCAAGATGACTGAATCTTAAATAATATAAGACGCTAACAAACTAGCAGTGCAGAATAAGAATAAAAAATAAGGAAACCTTTTAAGTAACATTTCCCCCTGCTTTACACTTGACTGTCTTGGTTAAAGTCACTTAATCCCTGAGAATGCTACAAAAATGAGATTTTGCTTTTAGCCAAGAGTTTTAGTCCTCTTCTTACTGAATCACTATTACATCTCAGATTAGGAGATCTTAAATTTTTATGAGATTTCATTGTATTTTAAGTTGTTTAAATACAAAAGTAGACAGATTTCCCTCTTTGAACTTTAACTGCATCTTCTATGAACTAATTTTCAACTAAATTATTGAATTTGTTTGTTCTTTCTCTTTTTAACAATCTGAAGACAATTTTGTGAATGATACTGCTGGATAATGTTGGAACATCTATGTGAGAATCTAAGAACAGATTTATTTCTTCTAATGAAATTGTTATTACTCAGGAAAAGTTTGATGTTGCTTCCTTTTTTCCCAGTGATTCTAAAATATAGGTCATTAAGTAGGAATATGTTTTATAAGTACACATCTAGATAGAGGGACACTGACTTTGACCAGAAACACATACTAAATAAAGCTACGGTCAAGAATACTACTGATTAACATATCTGAAACCTGTCCTGGTAACTGCTTTGTTTGCTTATTAGGGTACAACCTGCTTATTTCAAGAATGCTTAGTAATAATGACAATGAGAATAATTATGAGGCACTGGATTTTGGCCAACAGTCATGATGAGGTATGACACATAAGTGACCCCCACTCCCCGTCGTAGCCAAATGTTCATATTTTCACAAGCATGGTTTAGACACCTCCCAAATAGATGCCTGAAAACACAGCCAACTGTTGGAGCTGTGGGGCCCTGGGACAAAACCTTGTTTAAAGACCCCCTGAAATGCTGTTTCCTCCATAAAACCTTCCCTAACTAAGTGGAAATGAGAACCAGATGTGCTCAGACTTCACTACAAAGATAATCATATTTACTCTACAACCAAAGATACCATCTAGGACCAAATCTGTGCAAACTGTTAATATAGCAAAGTCACTGAACACTGTGGCTGGAAGAAGTGCTGGGAATTGTGCAGAACCTGTGAACTCCAAGGGCCAATGATGGGAATGAGCCCTCTTTCTAGCCATAGCATTTAGTGTAGAGCCTGGTATACAAGAAGCGCTCAGCAAATGATCCTTAAATGAACGTCTTCCAACACTGTCCTCTTATTTATTTTATAAATGGGGGACAGAGAGGAAAAGAGTCACAGAGAAGTGTCACCAGAATTCAGAACAGACTCTGGGACTATTCTCTCTTTTAGGTTGTGCAGCCTCTGCTTGCTCATGGTTCCTCATCAATGTCTCTGTGTGTTATGCCTACATTGATGTGGTTAGACTTAGGCTGCAAGGAAGCTCTGAGAAGCTGGTGCTGCTGCTGGTGCTGATGGGGCAGAAGGTTCATGATGTCCAGCCAATGTCAGCCAATGTCACACTGAGAAAGGAAAAGGACTTTTTTTTTTTTTACAGCTTAGTTGAGTGCTGTGACTTCCTTGGAAAGCAGCAGAGATAGGAGAAACAGTATAAACCACAGAAGCAGATGGACCCAAATTAACATTATTCAACCTTGCTGGGTCATTTTTATTTATTCATCCTCCATCCATCCATCCATTCTTGCTTCCACCCACGCATCCAAACATCCACCTATCCATATCCATTGCCAAACATGGCTTGCAACTACCAAACATTGCTTTCAATGTTTTACATCTAGGTATCCTTAAATTTAATGCTGACACAGACATTGTGAAGTGTCTATGCCCATTTTACAATTGAAGGAATTTTTAAAAAGTAAAGGGGCAAAAAGTACCTTGCTCCAGGTCACAGAAGGCAGCAGGCTGTATATCCTAGGTATCCTTAAATTTAATGCTGACACAGACATTGTGAAGTGTCTATGCCCATTTTACAAGTGAAGGAATTTTTAAAAAGTAAAGGGGCAACAAGTACCTTGCTCCAGGTCACAGAAGGCAGCAGGCTGTATATCTGTGCCTTGGCCTACCTGATGCCACAGCCCATGTGCTAATCACTCTACCCATGGTCTCCTTTATTGGGGTGAAAAGACACATGTCATATTTTGCCTTTAAGAGTTTAGAGTGCAGTGGGAGAGGCAACCAAGAAAATCATCCTTAAAATACAATTAGCCCTTAGAGTTCTTGGAAGGATTAAGTGGAATTATAGACATAGAGCACCTAGCACAATGCCTGGCATATCCGACAAGTGCAATTGATCTCATAAGGACCATTTCAGTCTAGGAGTCAGAAGTTCATATATTTCTTTGAAATCCACACATTATTCTACCACATTTGAACCTTATCTGTCTCTCCATCTGAATTACATAGACAAAAGAGAATGATATTTCTCCTTTATACCATGATATCCATTTCAGTCTAGGAGTCAGAAGTTCATATATTTCTTTGAAATCCACACATTATTCTACCAGATTTGAACCTTATCTGTCTCTCCATCTGAATTACATAGACAAAAGAGAATGATATTTCTCCTTTATACCATGATATAACATCTTGGCTGTAATAGTTAGCCAACAGGCTTTAGAAAGCGCGGGGCGGGGGGAGGTAATTATAATTATAAATACTAAAGTAGGTTGGGAAGGAAGCACATTGGGAAGGTCCCAGTCTCCAGATCATCTAATGTGTTCCAGGCCTGGGCAAATAGGGATGGGTCCAATCCAAGCACACAGGGTTCATGACTCAGCAAGCGGTTCAATTCCGTGATTCATTTCTGGAAAAAGAAAATCCATACCATGGCATTAGTCCTGGCCTGACATTTTTCTACCTCATGAAACTTGGTTGGGTTTTCCAAAATCCTTCTAGTTAATTCGAAGGGATAAACATCTAACTTTCTGTTTTTGAACTTGTTAGCACTGCTGTATGCGATTGCACAACTGCTTCAGTTTACCTCAGAGGGTCATTCCAGTTGAATCCTTTGCCACGAAATGTCTGCAGCTCCTCCAGAGCCATTCCGAGTTCTCATGGAATGGGGCTACACTGGGGCTTGTAATGAATACATACTGATTAACTGGGGGTCTGACCAGTGAATAGCATGACTGGAAAAAGGATCAGGCAGCCGAACTGTGACCAGACCAACAAACATGTGGCTCAATTTAGTAAGAAAAATGGAAAGGCAGTTGCTTTATTAAAATGAACTCTCAATAAAAATTACATTTGATTTGTATCCAAAAAATTATGACAAAAAAGATTAAAGAAAAGAAAGGCTGTGCCAATGAGTGTATAGTACGTGTTTTCTCCTGAGTAACTCACGGCATTATCTAGTATGTCTTTCACACAGGAAATCCCCTCCTGTGAAGACCAGTAGAGTTAGATTATAATCACTGGTGGTGATTTGATATTGCTTTGGTACAGGCTTGACTTACATTCATATTTTGTCATAAATTTGGTTTTCAAATTAATCACTGAATTGAATTGACATTGATTTGCCCCATGTTGGAATGGCGTTCTTCATTGTGTGTTCTCTCTCTAATGCAATCAGGAAAAAAAATGCATTTCTGACTAAAATCCACACATTCTGGGTTGACTAATTCTTTGTTTCATCATGGTATTCCATAGAGTTGTCTTTTAAATGACATCTCTTCCAGGGCCTTGACGACAAAGTGTAGATTTGTATATTGAGTTTTCAGGAAACACATCTAGTGTGTCAAGTGATGAATACAGGTGTTCTAAAAAATCTATCGAGAAATACAGAAGAGACCCCAAAATGGCAATTAAACTCTTTGAATTCAAGATTGACTTTGGGTCAATAAAAATGACTTACAGAACTGCACCTAGAATCAAGGACATCAGAAAAATGGGTGTCCCTTTAACTGTCCCAGGCTTGATATTAATGATGCTCACATTTATGCCATGACATCCCAAACCAATGAGCTTTATGAAACAACTTTTCTCAGCTCTCTGTCTTCTTTTCTGTATAGAAGAAAGATGTGTGTTTGTATTTCTTTGGGCATGTAAGAACAACTCAGATGAAAGCAATTTTTAAAATTCCATTGTTTTTATTCAGATTTTTTTTGACTTTCAAAAGAAAAAGCAGTTTCATGTTAGTAATGAGTTGAGTTTATATTGCTTTAACACCTCAATTGTGTTTGTTTAAAAAAATAGAAAACATTCATGTATCTTAAATAAATGAGAAGTTTTTAAAGAAGACTTTGAATTCCTAAGACACTAAAAATTAAGTCTTAAACTAGAAAGCATTGAGATTAGAGATTTTAAAATTTCTTGGTCTTTTGCTTTATTAGCACCCAGTTCTTTTGCCTGTTTTTAAAGAACGGATTATATCAGAGTTTTAAAACTATTTCTGCTTTTACTTTATCAATTTTGTCTGTATTAAGCAAGGTATAATGCTATGAGCATCATTAGTAATATTACTATAGCTGCCATGGCCAACACTGCTTGCAATCCAGCACTTAGTACAGATGGGTCCTGGGCAAGCACTGCCCATGTACTTCTCAGGAAAGTCTCCCTTATGGCAATGAGAACATCAAGGCTTGGGTGATGGGCCAACGCTTACCAGGGGGAACTGGTGGTTGGAGCCTCTATTCTCCCTCCAGCTGACCCTAAAGTTGGTCTTTGGAACCACTCAGCTCTCCCGCGTCTGCTGCAAGAGTGGACTGTCTCCCTCTGTCATGGCGAGCACCATACAAGAGGCTACACCATTTGGTCCAACATTCTCCAAATAGTAAGTTGGATAAATGCCATCCTCACCCGGCTTCATTTTTCCCACTTTTAAGCCAAGGTAGCCCTTCCCTCCAACTGGAGGTGTGAGTAGAACAGGTGCATGTGGGGTAGGTGGCCCCCCGAGTTTAACCACACACCTGCCATTTTTATGGATTTCCCAAGCTCAGATCAACGTTGATCTAAGTGCCTAACATGGAATGGGGATCAAAACCAACCTCTCTTTCCAGTAGAAAACAAAGATTACTGATAAACAAAGGTACTTTGAGACTTGTCCCACACAACTGCCATTTATAAACTTTCATCCTTGTGGTTATAGCTGCCTGTACCAAGAATCAATGCAACTGTGTGTGTATTTTCACAGCCGAGTTTGAGTTTCCCACTTTTTTTGTTTGTTTCTGGGGACAGTTGGGCTCAGCAAACAATTGTTAGGTTAACCCTTGCTATTCTATTCCATTTAATGTATTTATGATTAATATAATTAGCTCATTATTATAAATATAGGTATTTACTTATAACAATAATATATGCTCATTGTGCAGGATTTGAAACATACAGAAACGTATTAAGAAGAAAAAATAAATACGTGTTCTCCTACCATTAGGAAATAGCCATGATTAAAACATGTCTATGCATTTCTTTCCAATATTGTTTTAGACATCCGTTTGTTTACACACACACACACACACATGCATCTATGCATTTCTTTCCAATATTGTTTTAGACATCCGTTTGTTTACACACACACACACACACACACATGCACAAAACATGTCTATGCATTTCTTTCCAATATTGTTTTAGACATCCGTTTGTTTACACACACACACACACACATGCATACCCACGTATAATAGGGCATAATGTACATAAAATGTTACATTCTGATTTTAAACCTAATTAATTTTCTTATATTATTAAATCTCTTTTTGACCCATAATTTCCTAATGGCTTCCTAATATTCTACCTTTTGGAATTTCAGTGACTTTTTTTTTTGCAACCATTCTCCTATTTCTGGGTATTTTGGCTCTTCTTTTCCTCATTATAAATAAAACTGTAACTCATTGACCAACTTAGGCTTGATTCTGCAAAAGAGGATTATTGGGTCATAGCATGCAATTGTGAAAATTCTTGATGGGTATTGGCAATGCTTTCTTGAAGGCTTTTACCAATTTTCATGCATAATGGCATGAAAGCTAAAAAAAGTTATTTAAAAAATTTTCAGAATTAAGTTGAATCTCTTGTTTTACCTTGCTTTTTCCCTGATTATACAAATTGTACATACATGCTTCAAGTGCTCAAATAAATAAGAAAATGGAGTAAATCCTGAATCTTTTTCCATACGCAAGCAGACACACACTATGAGGTTGAGGTTGTTTAATATTAACAAATGAGAAATGCAAATGGCATCCTGCTTCCACATGGAGCTCCACGGTCCCCAATTGGCCCATGTGGGGCTTCAGCTGCAGCACCCAGCATCTGCGTGCTGCTCTTCTGGCTATTCTATCATCAGGAAGCCATGTACTTTGAATCTGAGAGTCTTGCATTCATCTTTTTATGGTCTCAAACACAGAGATGGACAGAGCCATGGAAAATCTGTCAGCCAGGACTCACATGGGTATGGAACTTGAAAAGTTCACCTCTTTCCTTAGCAGCAGTGCAGCCTGTTAGGGCTTCCACAGACACACTCATACAGAACTACGGCAGAGAACAAAATATTTGGTTATGTGGCCATCGCTGCAGATGAGCAATCCGCCATTACTCAGATTCCCATTGTAGCCCATTGTGCTATCATCTGTCAGACTGTATATCAGTCTTAACTGCCCAGCTTGGGAATGCCTGTACTCCTGTGTGTTCCTATCACATAGTAAATGATAGGAAGGAAAACAGGGTATTAAAACAGACATAATAGTTTACATGCAAAGCAAGTAAAGGTAAAAGCAAATGAGTCACAAACCAGGACCAAACGTAAACAGTTATCGCCTCTCAGTTTCGTACTTTATTTTCATCGATTTAGCTGGTTCTGTCACTGCAATGGAGCACTAAAATCACTAGACCTGAAGTTCAATGGAAACAGCAACTTTGCAAACTTTCAATTTTCTATTTTCAATGATAGTTCAACAGTTCAAAGTATAGAAGTTAGATGAAGCAAAGAATGAAAACCAATGCCTCACAACTGCTGAAGTCTGATTACACTGAGATAAGAGCTCTCGGCTGATTCTACTTGCACAAGTTTGTACCTAAAGAACAAGGAAGAAAGAAGGAAGGAAGGAAGGGGGAAAGAAAGGAGGAAAGGAAGAAAGAAAGATTAGATAAATTAAGACTCCCATTTATTCCCCCAAAATATAACATAAAAAGGAAACAAAGAAAACACAAATGGATTCAGGATCCCATTTACACTCAGGAGGGGAAATTAATAAAACAGTTCCATCCTGGAAGAAATACCAAATATCGACCCCCATTTAAGAAGCTAATTTATGCACTCCTGAGTCCTCATACAAGTGAAGCAGCACAGAATATCACAGCAGGCATAGAACAACAGATCTTGAACCCTGCTGTGTTTGTTCAAGAAGGCAAGTTAAGCTATTCCTAACAGGAAACAAAACACGTGGTCGGGCTATTAAACAGGGATCATTTTGCCATTACTGCACAGCCCTGAATGCATCAATTGCTGTTCCAAACAGCATTAGAGATGTGGTTTGCTTTAACTATGGTTTTGAGAAAAATGCTGATGCTTACTCAGAATTCTCAGGCTGATATTAACTATTAGCATGCCATAGAGCACCTAGGAAACCTTCCAGAAATGGTCTTTAGCAAATTCCAAAGTCTAATGAATGCAGCAGAAAATGATGGGAAGGGTACCAGCATCTCAACAAGTTAACCCACATAAACAGCCATATCTGGAATTCCCCAAAGAGCATTTTGACTTTGAATATTAAGGCCTAAACTGATGTTCGGTTCTTATAGACAGAACCTGCTTGAATGAAAATGCAGCTAGAAAAATGGACTATTTTGTTCAATAGCATGACTATTGAAGGTACATTTGAAAATGGCTTTGGGTAATTCTGCTACATTATTATTATTATAAAATGGGATATCTCAGATATTTTTGTAGAAGTCAAGAAGTACCATGTAAGGGAAAAAAGGGCAAACCTTTCTTACACATAGATCTCTATTGCTGAATTCAATCACAATCAATCTTCTGAAGAAATCGGTTCAATTTCCACTAAAAGGAATGGACTTGTGATGGCTTAAAAGCATAGTGCCTGCACTGCTACCTGGTTTTCAGCCAAGGCTTCAGGACACTGCCTCTGTATTTGGTGAAAATATTTAACATTCATCAGGTGCATCACCAATTAGTAACATCTCAATGGTAAATCAAAGGTTGAAATTTATAGTCTAGGAATTATCCCAGAGTGCTTAAGAATCACAAGAAAAAAAAAATAAGAAAAAATTTTTGCAAACCATTGTTCTAGAAAATTGTTATTAAAGGGCTAGAAGAGAAGTTTTGGAAGACCCCCAAAATATTAGAATCATGAAAACCATGACTTAAAGACAACACTCATTAATGAATGCTACACATGAGAGACACCTAAATGAGACATTTTTAGTTGTGGATCACCCAAGAGATTGAAATAAACATGTTTACAGAAACATACTATAAAATATTTATAGAGAAAACAGTTGCAGATGATACAAAGACAGATTCCAACAAAAACACAGCACAAATGCAGACACCATATGTCTGCAATGTTTGTGCTCATGACCTCCTGTGAAAAGTAGGCCAAAGACACAGTGGCTAGGGGTGTCTCACTTTCACCCCCAGAACAACAAACCCATGGGTTTGGAGGTGCTGATTACAATCATATCCACAAATGGGTAAGATCTATGGGTAATGCCAAAGACACTGGGAAGAAATTTCTCAGAACAATTGTCCCTGAATGTCTTTGGTTTGTTGGGGTTTCAAGCCCAATATCCCTTTCTTTCTGACTCTTTGTGAAAGGGACAGTCAGTTAACATACAGAGTTTCTAATAAAATAGGAGGTGCACCACGTACCTGCTGGGCTCTTTTGCCATCTCCCAATTATTCCCTGGGATTAAGTCAGAACCACAAACCACTGTGCAGAGGTCCTAGATCACCACTTCACATACGACTGCTCTCTTGACCTGTTCTGCAGCATGAGGGGCCAAGTCAGGCCAAATATTAATGGGAACGCTACATTTTGTGAGCATTCAGCATGTGTCAGGCTCTGTGCTGGGCACAAGCAAAAAAAAAATAACTCTCATAACAAAATTGGAAGGTTATTCTATTATTCTCATTAAATAAGAACCCTTAGGCTTAGAGAGGCTAGGTAGCTTGCCCACGGTCACCAATGGATGTGGGCTAGAGTGGAACCCACCACATTCCTTTGCTGGTCAAGTAGTGAGAGTATATTTCAGGGATGCTGATGCTTGTAAGAACCTCTTCCTTCTGGCAGAGGCTTCTGCACCTGTCACTGAGGTAATGCTGGGGAGTGGAGGGAAGGAGAGCAAGGCCCAGAGATGCTGATACATCACCAGATGGAGACTTGCAGCCCTGGGGCAAGATGTTTTCAATCTGCAGTGTGTCTCTCCTCAATTCACCTCACTCTTCAGCCCAGATAACTCCTAGAAACCTCTGTCCTAGTAGACAGAGGCCAGGGATGCTCTGAAACCTTCATGGAAAACGGTTTAAATGCAGGCTTAGCCATTCTTCCTCAGGAATATGAGAACTAGGAAAAACAAGGGTGGAGAAATTTCTGCATGCTAGACCAAACTAATTTCTTCATTCTATAAATTTGTCCCACTATTCTTCTACCTTTTTCAACTTTCCACTTTTGTAATTTCAAGTTGATTAATATCCTTTTGTAACCAACATATCTAAAAGTATGATGCCAGATGTGTGATTAGTTAAAGTTGGATCATATGGTAGACCCTATCTGCACTTTTGATTTCTTTTTATAGTATAAAAATAATAGCCTAGGTTTATATTCAAACTCCTTCTCCAAAGAGCTGAATTGCCCAGAAATGTGATTAGTTAAAGTTGGATCATATGGTAGACCCTATCTGCACTTTTGATTTCTTTTTATAGAATAAAAATAATAGCCTAGGTTTATATTCAAACTCCTTCTCCAAAGAGCTGAATTGCCCAGAAATAACCCCTAAGAGTTCTGAAATCATTTCACACAGGGCTCTTAATATTATTTTAAGTTAAGTACCTTTTTCTATGTTAATAGCAAAAAGACCATTTGTAGGCATAATAGGAACAGGCAGCAGAGTTATTGTTACACACAGTGCTACAGAGAAAAGAGTTAGGAAAGCAGCTGGGGCATCTTCCTTGACTGTGGACTTTATATGATCACAATAGCGAGCTCTGCTCTGCAGGGCATGTGATGTGTGTCAATACACGATGACAAGAGAACGTGCGATGAGCTAAGTGCTATTGAAGAATCATACATCCCAGCAACATTTGTTCTTACCATATTCTGTGGGTTTTTGGGTTTTGGCTGATGGCACCTCCATTCATGAATAATCTTCTACATCAGGAACATTTTTATATATGGATCCGTGGAAATTTGATGAATAAATGCCAGTAAGTAAAGGCCAGTTCATTTTTAGGCACTGAATTTGTGAAGTCTCTTTGTAAAAAAATGTCAAATGTGGGTAATTACGAAATTGTGTCCTATCAAAGACATTGAGTTTTCCAAACAATCTGGAATTCTGACCATATATTTACCCTGGAAGCTATTGCTATCCTCAAATACTTTAACTTTTAATGAAGTGTTCAGTCCTTTTGTGATGGCATTGAAGTGTAATCAAACATTACCTCAAGCCAAGTCACACACTAGCACGTTTTGCCTTGTTTAAATATCTCAAATATATTTGAGTAATTGTGTAATGATTTCTAGGCCTCTGGTTGTCCATATGGTCTGAACAGACTGTCTTTTGTACAGCAGTTGTGCTGTCTCTCTCAGCGAGAAGGAACCAAACCATCTCTGCTCCAACCCGGGGAACTTGGGAGATGCTGCTTAAATTTCAGGCTGGTGCCCTACCTTAACTCTTGAAATGAAAACCAACCCACATCTGGCCCCGAGAAATTGCTGTGTCTTTCAGAAGTTTGCTTATGTTTGTGAAATACACAAGAACAATGTAGCAGGCATTGAGTGACATGTTTTCTGCTGTAACTCTCCTGAGGATACAATGACATGCCATGGAGACTACAACTAAACAGAAAAACTACATACACACTACTCCCAAAATTNTGTACAGCAGTTGTGCTGTCTCTCTCAGCGAGAAGGAACCAAACCATCTCTGCTCCAACCCGGGGAACTTGGGAGATGCTGCTTAAATTTCAGGCTGGTGCCCTACCTTAACTCTTGAAATGAAAACCAACCCACATCTGGCCCCGAGAAATTGCTGTGTCTTTCAGAAGTTTGCTTATGTTTGTGAAATACACAAGAACAATGTAGCAGGCATTGAGTGATATGTTTTCTGCTGTAACTCTCCTGAGGATACAATGACATGCCATGGAGACAACACAGCAAAGCCATCACTGCAACCACATGGAGTCTTTCTCGACAGGGAACATTCTGTATGGGGGAACATTCTGTATGGTGGAACAAGATCATCTCAGACAGACAATGAGGACCAGTGAAAGGGTCTGGCCATGGCAAGAATTCTGCTCTTATGCTGTCCGGGTGATACAGGCAACGATACAAGCAATGGAGCTGCTGATTTTGCAATTAATGAAGCCCAAGAGGAGTTTTCAGAGATTTGGCTTAAGAGTCCAGAATTTAAACTTGGTCACTGGGCCTTACTAATTATTCACATGATCTGTCTCCCTAGGAAATTATCCCAGGGAAGGCCTGGAATGCCATATTTGAAGGAATGTGCCAAACTTTGTCTTGACCTATTATTTGAGAATTCTTAGGAAAATGCTTGAGCATGGGTTCACACCCCTCCCCCCGACACACACACAACAAATGGCCACAGTGGGGTTCTTTGGTGGGACTAACTCAGCAGAGGGGCAGTGGACAGCTAAGTCTGTTGGCCTCTCTGCTCCTGCCCAACTTCAGGTTTCTGAAGCTGTAAGAGGAAAACCGTTTCACTGGTCATGAACAGAGCCAAATGCACAGCAGCATGGACACGTGCAGGACTCGTGAGCTCTGGGGATGACTGAAACCGAAACGCAATGGAAATGCGTTTACCTTTTGTGCCTGGGGGAGCTGAAAAACAAGGGGAAAACAAAACAAAAAAGAAAAGAAAAAAATTGATCATTACACAGGAAGTTAAAGTTAACTGTGAAATGTCATTTTGCTGTCATTGGCAAATAGAAAGCCCAAATGGGGAGAAAAAGAGTGAAATAAACTAAAGCCAAGTTATTTTCCAAAATAAAGCTCCAGCGCTGCTCATTTGACCTGCATCTGAACATGTGGTATCAAAAGATACCCTGTGAGTATCCCAGCAAGTGTTTTGGGCAGATACCCTGTGAGTATCCCAGAAAGTGTTTTGGGAATCACCATGCCCAAAGCAGTTGTATAACCTCCTGTAACAGTGAAATGTCGTGATCTAGTTCCTTCTTCCTGTAGGGCAGCAGTCCTCAACTGGATGAGGACTATCTGGACACATTTGGGGCTGTCACCACTGGGGGTGCAGGGAGGAAGGAAGCAATAGCTGTTGGCCTCTAGTGGATAGAGGCCAGGGATGCCGTGAAACCTCTTACGATGCACAGGACAACCCCTCCCAGAAAAGCATTATCTGGCCCGTACGTCAATAGTACCAAAGTTGAAAAACCCTGCTGTACATAAAGGTAAGACTGTTAAAAGAATGTTCTGTTATTTTAAAGTCTATTTTTCTTGCTTTCTGGCACATTAACTATTCCCTTTATTGGTGGTTAAGGAAGCATACACAAGGATTTTTGCATTTAAAGTGAAGTTGATGATCTAAGTACCATGAAAAGGCAGTCAATCAGT